>NW_027112045.1:59128-80054 GCF_000696795.3 Halyomorpha halys
TATATATAGGATTAAGGAGCCAAATAAAGCAGTATATGAAGTGATCTCGTGTGTCTCATTACTAGTCCCTTTTATATCTCTTTTTTTAAAAGTTTTTTCTTTCGGCGGAACATATCTTAGAAATAAAATCATTTAACATAACCTATTAGGTCAACTTTCGTTCTATTTTTTTTTTATTTAATTACCTCGACATATGTCTTCATAAATAAATATTTGTGCTTTGTTAAATTAAAAATAAACTGCTAAAGTTAATTAACAAGATTTGAAACGATTTATTTACACCGAATCGATAGAATTTTAAAACATACATACAATATTCAACTAAAGCTAATTATCGAATCTTAAGGTTGGGGAAATTTAATTAATTAAAACACGTAGAGCATAAATACCCATCTATTGACGGTTCTAAAACGATGCAAACTGAAAACAAAGAAGTGGATTTCTGCCCAAAAATAGACACCCGATGGGTTGGCCGCAAATCCATGTAACCCATCCACACGCTTGAATTTTTCATTGTATGGAAAATGTGTAGAAGCACCTTAATAGAACACTCTACCAAAGTTGTATGGGTTCTAACAAAAAGCTAAATGAATAGCTGTAAATGTGCAAATAATAAATCTGTCTTTAACCTTGATTACTTTAAGGGACTGTTCCTGGATGAACTACTCATCTCTAGTTCTCATGAAGTATGTTTCAGTAGATTTAGAGAAAATTTACTGGTAGCACAAATATCTTGTATCATTGGATGTTCCACGTATTTTTTGTTTAATATGTTTAGTACTTAAAATACAAATTATTTTATATATAATGTGGAATTAATTTTAGTGACACGCTACCTGCTGGTCCAAACTGTAACTATTATAGGCGTCGAAACCATAATTCCTTCTCTTCAAGCTCCATTACCTTGGAGCATCGCTTATGTTTTCTCTTGCCATCGATGATTCATTGATTCACTTAAGTGTAAATAATTTTATATGAACACACAAATAGTATTGGAATTGTAAATATGTTGATTTAATAAATAAAGTCTACCAAAAAGAATTTACTGAATCACAAAAAAGTTAGCTCTTACAGGTGGTGCCTCTCACTGGCCTTTGTATCCTTAGCAGAATCAGTAACCCACAGATGGTGGTAAAATAGTACCTTTGAAGGACAGTAAATAAAATATTTAGCTATGTGCTTCTAACCTTGTTTTGGTATATAGATTCTATATTCATGCTGTTCCTCAGTTGATTCTTATATTTTCTCTTTCCTCTACCTTTTTACTTACATTGGTTGCAGGGGCTAGCTACCAGCCTCGATCCTATCTACAGGAATAATACCTGGTAGAATAAAGTTAGCTTCCTGCATGACCAGTGAGGTGATTGGCTTCCCCTCTCCTTCATATCTACAGGAATTATTTCCTGTAGGACCTTAATTCTCTTCCTTATCATCTATCTACCTTACCTACTTTGACCACACATTGTCAAGACCTTCTGGTCAAGAGTACATAACATAATCTATTGGAGTTAGATTTTGCTCACCTATTTATTTAAATTAATTAACATTATGCAGAAAAATTTTGTAACTATTTGTAAACCAATAGTTCATAATTGTAACAGCAGTGGAAAATGGAAAAGAAAATATGGGCAGTAATTTATTTCATAGCAGGCAGTTTAATTTTATCAATCACTCAATTTACTTATTGTAAAAAGTAGAAGTAGGAAGTATGTTTTCTAATAATTAATAAGAAAGCAGATAATAAAATTGTTTTCAAACCTTAAACTGTTTCAGCCTCTAACCCAATAATTTTATGAGCTGTTAAATTTGTCTAATTGTTTCTATTTAAATAAATATGAAATAAAATAATTGTACACATCAAAAAACATATATTCTGAGAATAACATAAATAAGTACTGTTGCATGGATTAGAGTCTTCTCTCCCTGCAACTTTAATTCTACTAACTGTCCCTTACAAACCAACCCCTAATTAGCCCAAGCTAAGGTTTTGTACTTATAAACAAATGCATAAGTCATCAATAAAACAAAAAAAAATTCACAATTACCCAGGGCAATGATTCTCAAAAGACTGTTCATTTTATTTATAAGCAAAATAATGCATACCAATTTATTTCAGTTGTGATTAATGTAACCAAGCAGTGTGCTAGTTTTTTTTTCTCACTTCACTTATTCAGCCTCCTATGGCTCATTAACAGTGACATGGTAAAAGGGCTGTGCTGGGATCTGGAAGGGCCCTGCGCTACCCCTCACATGTGGGCTCGGAGATCCTCTGGTTGAGATTGTGAATATTTTATTTTATATTGTTTGCTTATATTAATTTTATTTATTTATTCTTCTGTTTATATCGTATAGAGATTTTGTTTATTTACTTTTATTTTGTTATTTATTTTTGGTATAAATGTGTTCAATTAGCACTATTACTCATTGTCCAAGTTTGTGGCAGATTGTAATAATACTTATCAATAAATAAAGTAATTAATTAATTAAAGATTGTTTTTATAAACAATTTAATCACCATTTAGAGACTGATATTTTATTCACCAATAATTATTACTTAATATTGATTAATCAAAATAGTAAGCTTCATTGTTGACTAAATTAATTTGTATTTTTATTTATAAATGGAATATGGTCCGGGTGTGGTCAAATAAAACTCATTTTAATTGAGCCAACGTTTTGCCTCACGTTGCAGGGCTGTTTTGACAGAAGTCAAAGTTAGAGTGACAATCAACTTATGTTACTATCAACCTTATAACTTTCTTGCGAAGGTTAATGAGGGGAACCATGTACTGTGCCATCTCTGGCACTAAACGGCGGTAATAGTTTAATGCTTAACAGCCATCTGATCCCTATGATATCTCCTGGCACTGTCATCTGTTGTAAGGCTGACACTTTTTGAGCTTGACTCTGACTTTGACTTCTGTCTAAACAGCCCTGTAACATAGGGTGAAACGTTGGCTCAATTAAAATAGTTATTACTATTTGAGTTTTACTTTACCGCACCCGGACCATATTCCATTTGTTAATACATACGGTTAATCAGCGAAACTCCAGTATTTTTTATTTAGAATGTAATATAGTTAATGTTAATTGGTATTGATTAGATTATCAATAAATGGTTACTTGAGCAGCCACTAAGAAAAGGGTTTATAAATAAATTTGTGAACCAATTTATTTGAGTAATAGGTATAAAAAAATCAATAAAGAAATTAAAGTTACATATACATCAAGGTACATTTATCTATTATAATATATCAACATATGGTGTCACTGATACTCTTTTTTTGTTTTTTTTCCTTGAGTTCCTTTCTTTCTGAACATTTACCATCTCAAGATCTCCAATGTTCGAAATATTTGTATTAGTGACAAGCCTTAACATATAGCACTGCTTTTCTTTGACAGAGGCACATCTGACAAAAAAAAATTTTTTTTGATTTTATTATAAATTGGATGTATTCCAAACATTGTACAGTAGGCTATTATAAAATAAAACCAGTCTAAATGCAAATCAACTATTAAAGCAAAGCTTTAATATATACAGTATGTATTTTTATAATAAAATCTTATCTTTTTCAAAATGTTTTCCAAGCTGACTAACAACTTCAAGAATGAGGTCATCAGCTTAAATGAGGACTTTCCAAAAAGAAGTTTGCATTTTTTGCCAATGCATTTGTGGTATCACTTCTGAACAACGCCTACAGACGTAGTAATGTTGAAGTTTTCTTTGGATTTAGGTAATCCATAACTTAACTCAGATTGACCATTCTTCTTCGATTATGACCAAAACCAGTGACAAACACTGCAAAGAGCTTGGACAAATGAATATGGAATAAAAAATGATTTTCATATCAACCTCCTTGTGATTGCTCTTAGAAGACTTCACTGTTTCCCTCAAAGTTAAGAATTAATAATTATTCTTCAAATCCACACAGGCATTGGTTTCTCAGATAAACAAACCATTAATTATGTAACTCATTTTTAGTTTTGGTGAGAGATAACAAAAACGTTTTCCCAACACATGTGGTATCACTAATTTTGTACTTGACTGATTGTGTGATGAGAGTGAATCTTCTCTTCATGTGAAAAAGACCAAGAGGGGTTTAACATTATTTGAAGGTATATATTCTAGTTTTTTCTTAAATTAGTATGCAATGTGACTAGAGGTTTTAGCAATACACTTTTCATCCCTTGTAATTCAGTCATACCATAAAAATATAGTACCATTTCTTATAAGTAAGACCTACAGTAGAATGATAGTGTCTGAAATGCCTAAGGCTGCAGGGTTTCAGTTATGTCTTTCCCCGCTTCACCAGTAGCATTATTTTGACCTCTAACTATATATATATATATATATATATATATCAGTGTAGACAAATATATACACAGCAGCTGTATCATCTAAGGCAGAGGCAAAACATAGGTCAGAGAAAAACAGGCAATTCATAATTACCAATAAATTCTTGAAATCTGGTTGACTTCTAGACACAACCAGCTAAGTCATAAAATGTGATTGGTTCATAACTTTTACCTCCTCATTGGTATGATTTCTCTTCATATGTCAATATTCATCAAATAATCACTCCAAAGCACCTTAAGAACATTGATAAGTCTTCTTTTCAGCATCATGAGACATCATTATTTTTTTTTTTTAAGTTTATAATTTGTAATACTTTTATAATCACAGTGGGGACTTCTTGTCTGTGTGATAGAACAATATATGTAATTTTAAATTATCACTTCTTACAGCTTTATGATCACAGTGAGGACATTGCAGAGGAGGGGGGTTATGGTCTGTATGATGGGACATTACATGTGATTTTAAATTACAGGTTCTTTGAGCTTTATAATCACAGTGGGGACATTGATGAGATTTCTCGCCAATATGATGATGCATTATATGTGATTTTAAATTACCCCTTCTTACAGTTTTATAATCACAGTGAGGACACTGATGTGGTCTCTCATCAGTATGATGTTGCATTATATGTGATTTTAAATTATCACTTCCAGTAGCTCTATAATCACAGTGAGGACATTGATTAGGTATCTCACCAGTATGATGAAGCATTATATGTAATTTTAAATTATCACTTTTTACAGCTTTATAATCACAGTGAGGACATTGATGAGGCTTATGAACTGTATGATGAAAGATTATATGTGATTTTAAAATAACACTTCTTTCAGTTTTATAATCACAGTGAGGACATTGATGAGGCTTATAGTCTGTATGACGAAACATTATATGTGATTCTAAAAAACCCCTTTTTAAAGTTTTATAATCACAGTGAGGACATTGATGAGGTTTCTCACCTGTATGATGTTGCATTATATGTGATTTTAAATCATCGCTTCCTATAGCTTTATAATCACAGTGAGGACATTGATGAGGTTCCTCACCAGTATGAAGCCTCATTGTGTGATAGAACAATATATGTAATTTTAAATTATCACTTCTTACAGCTTTATGATCACAGTGAGGACATTGAAGAGGGTTATGGTCAGTATGATGGGACATTATATGTGATTTTAAATTACAGATTCTTTGAGCCTTATAATCACAGTGGGGACATTGATGAGGTTTCTCGCCAATATGATGATGCATTATATGTGATTTTAAATTACCCCTTCTTGCAGTTTTATAATCACATTGAGGACACTGATGTGGTCTCTCCTCAGTATGATGTTGCATTATATGTGATTTTAAATTATCACTTCCAATAGCTTTATAATCACAGTGAGGACATTGATTAGGTATCTCGCCAGTATGATGAAGCATTATATGTAATTTTAAATTATCACTTTTTACAGCTTTATAATCACAGTGAGGACATTGATGAGGCTTATGAACTGTATGATGAAAGATTATATGTGATTTTAAAATAACACTTCTTTCAGTTTTATAATCACAGTGAGGACATTGATGAGGCTTATAGTCTGTATGACGAAACATTATATGTGATTCTAAAAAACCCCTTTTTAAAGTTTTATAATCACAGTGAGGACATTGGTGAGGCTTATGGTCTCCATGTTGAAACATTATATGTGATTTTAAAATGCTCCTTCTTACAGTTTTATAATCACAGTGAGGACATTGATGAGGTTTCTCACCTGTATGATGTTGCATTACATGTGATTTTAAATCATCGCTTCCTATAGCTTTATAATCACAGTGAGGACATTGATGAGGTTTCTCATCAGTGTGATGATGCATTATATGTGATTTTAAATTACTCCTTGTTACAGATTTATAATCACAGTGAGGACATTTATGAGGCTTATTGTCTGATAGATTATTGTGATGGAACGTTAAATGTGATTTTAAATTACCCTTTCTTGCGGTTTTATAATCACAGTGAGGACACTGATGTGGTTTCTCTTCAGTATGAAGTTGCATAATATGTGCTTTTAAATTCTGAATTCTTACAGCTTTATAATCACAGTGAGGACATTGATGAGGCTTCTCACCAGTATGATGATGCATTATATGTAACTTTAATCGATATCTTCTCACAGCTTTATAATCACAGTGGGGACATTGATGAGGTTTCTCACCAGTGTGATGATGCATTATATGTAACTTTAATCGATATCTTCTCACAGCTTTATAATCACAGTGGGGACATTGATAAGGTTTCTCACCAGTGTGATGATGCCTTATATGTAAGTTTAATTGACCCCTTGTTGCAGATTTATAATCACAATAAGGACACTGATGAGGTTTCTCACCACTATGACGGTACATATGTATTTTTAATTCAGACTTTGTAACAGTTTTATATTCACAGTGAGGACATTGATGAGGCCTCTCATCAGTATGAAGCCTCATAATATGTATTTCTAAACTACCTCTTCTAACATCTTTAATATCACAGTGAGGACATTGATAAGGCTTCTCACCAGTATGATGATGCATTATATGTACCTTTAATTGACCCTTTTTCACAGCTTTATAATCACAGTGAGGACATTGATGAGGTTTCTCACCAGTGTGATGATGCATTATATGTGATTTTAAATTACCCCTTGTTACAGATTTATAATCACAATGAGGACATTGATGAGGTTTCTCACCACTATGACGGTACATTATATGTAATTTTAGTTCAGGATTTGTAACAGTTTTGTAATCACAGTGAGGACATTGATGAGGTTTCCTACCAGTATGATGCATTATGTGTAACCTTAATTTATCTCTTCTTACAGCTTTATAATCACAATGAGGACATTGATGAGGTTTCTCACCAGTATGATGGCACATTATATGTTTTCTTAATTGAAATAATTGGCCAGTATTATAGGCACAGTGAAAACATTGAAAGATGTTTTGACCAGTATGCTGAGAAATACATTTTTTAAAATCCATTTGCATCTTAGCTTTTAAGGCACACTGATTCCTTTTTTCTATCATATCAAATGAATCCTCTGCAGCTAAAAACCAATAAATTATATATTAAAAAATTATAGTTTCATAAAAACAATTTATTTCATATTTAATTTAACACTATTATTTAAAATTTCATTTTATTTTTCAGTTAGAATTCTATCTAATATCATTTAGAGCAGTTAGTCTTGTAATGGGATTTCCATGATTTCATTTATGGGATATATATGATGCTGAGGGAACATTGTTGAGCCAACCTCAATGTTAATTGAGAATATCATAGGTTCCTAGCGGCGGAATGAAGATGTAGTTACAAATGTAAAATTACAATGAAGATTTCCCAAGGTGGAGTTGACCTCAGCAAAATTAGTGATATTCTCATAGTTACTAGTTTGATGATGAAGGTGAATAAGCAATCCAGAAACAATGAAAATAGATTACCTCGATTAGCAGAAAGACACTGCTCAGTTTCACTAAGCATTGAGAAAATAAGCAAATTGAGGAGGTTGAAACCTCAAAAACCAACAATAAATTTTATAAAATGGAGAACATCCTCAAGAATGGACTGTCCAGGAGAGAAAACATGATCAAAAATGAGCATAGTAAAATGCTTTTTCTCGAGGGAAAATACTCCCTGCAGAACTGTTAAAAGCATGGCATCGAGAAGTTGCCAAGTAACTGCAGGAACTAATAGCTCAAATATGGGAAGAGGAGATCTTAACTAAAGAATGAAATAAGACCTTAATAATGCCAGTAAACAAGATGAGAGAATCAGCAGCATGCAGCAACTATTCGTTGATCTGTTTGTTTAATACTCCATAAAAAAATGTAATCAATAACACTCTACAGGCTCCTATATGCAGAACAGAAACCTGGCGACTATCAAGGTGGTTTCTGGCTCAGTATGTCTATTATTGGTCAAATTATCACACTGAGGCAGACCATTGAGAAGATCAATAAATAACAGCAGACTATTTGGATGTTGTTTGTTGATTTCAGGGCAGCCTATGATACAATTGAATGGACTAAACTCATAGGCTTCTGAACCGACTCGATTAGTACAATGTACAATTGCAAGTTCAATCTGCCAAGCTAAACTCAATATTAATTATTAATAAAAGTAAAATTGTGATTCGTACGAAAAAGTTCACACTGTATAAAACCCTGTAAGACAAGTAGTCACAGACAGTGGAGAAACATGGATGCTCAACAATACAAATATCAACATCCTAGAAATGTTTGAAAGAGTGATTCTGAGGAGAATCCTAGGACATGTATACGAGAATGGTCTTTGGAGACAAAGGAAGGACAGCAAACTATTTCCGCTCTGAACAAAAATTAGCATCTCCTCTCACATACAAATACAAAAACTAAATTGGCTAAGCCATGTTATGAGGATAGAATGGCAAGTTGGTTGTACAAGACTGAACCAGACGGTATATGCCCGCATGGTAGGCCAAAGGGTCGATAGAGGAAGGATCTTCGGCAACTGAAGATTTCTTTTACCAAGATGAGCATCAGAGAAAGATGATTGGTGGCTGTTAAGCAGGCCAAGGAGAGCATCATGTGCCTGCTGTGCCGCTACAAGACGAAATTGCCTCATGAAGATTCTTGATATGTTACAACATGCAGCTAAAACTTGACATACCTCCTACTAACATCCCACATCCACAATTGAGTCTCTAAGGTTAAAAGAATATTTCAGGAAATTGAAGAAAAAGATTTACGTCTAAAACAAAATCACAAGTTTGAGGAAATTAGATGAATAGTAAGTAATAGAGTAATATCAAAATATACAGAATGATAGAAGCAGAAAGATACAATCATCATTGTGCACGACCCTACAATCATCAATAAGGACTTATGTCCAGCACCACTGAACTGTACCTGACACTCAGGTCTAACATAAATTCGGCAAAACTTATTCCCCAATTGTGACTGAATGCAAAGAACAAAATTAGGATATGAGAGGAGAAGATGGTGGGGGTTGCGGTCAGTAGAAAAAACACAAATAAACAAATGAATTATTTATTTGTGCAGACGTTTTGACCTGAATTTCAGGTCTTCATCAGGGCTACAAAAAAACAAAAAAAAAAAACAACTACCATGATTCAGAGAAAAAAAAATATATAAAAATAAACAAATACAAATAAATAAAATAATTATTTGACTAAAAATTTGGAAATATACATAATAATGATATGAAAATATAAATTATTTGATTAATAACTATGGACAAAGACAGTAGTAGGTTGATAACATTATTATTTATATACATATAAATGTGAGTGATAAATAAATGATACAGTGGATAAGAATGTTATATTGATGAGTAACATTAAAAACATTTTAGAGATGTAGATGAGTATAAAGAATTAGTTAAATTAATAAAGAAGCGTATGAACAAAACAATGTTGTAAAAGGAAAGAACAAGGGATAAGAAAAAATATATGGATAATAGGGAATGAAGAAAGTAAGAAATACGAGAGTAAGGTTATAGGAAGAGAATTAAGGCTACACTGTTTTCAATTGGAGGAAATGCTGCTAGAGTGCAGGTCGGGAAAAGGCATTAGATAAACAGAAATCTAACAGTCAAAAGATCATAGAGATAAAATAGTTAATGTGAGAGTAAAAAAAAAAATAATAAAATAAAAAAACATAAAAAAGGTAAAATGTAAAATAATGAGAGCCCAAAAAGTAATAAAATGTATCAATATACAAAGGGTATGTAAAAACAGATATCTTAAAAAAGGGATATTTTAAGGGAGAGTATGTATAAGCAATGTTATAAAAAAGAAGAATAAATATGGAGAATAGGAAATGAAGAAAATAAGAGATATAAGATAAGAGAGAAAAATAACTTACAGTTATAGGCAGAGATCCCGCTAAACTGTTTGATAATGTAGAAATAGTCGTTAGAGTGCAGGTCAATAAAGGCTTTAGATAAACAGAAATCAAACAGTCAAAAAACGAACGTTGAAATAAAATAGTTAATAAGAGATTAAAACATATAAAAGAGTTAAATGTAAAATTATGAGGAATGGGATCTTTAACACCTATAATCTTATACACATATATAATTTTTTTATATATCCGTTTTAGATATACACTACATATTTATACATTTTAATAACTTTCAGTTCTCATAATTTTACATTTAACTCTTTTATATGTTTTAATCTCTTATTAACTATTTTATCTCAACGTTCGTTTTTTATCTGTTTATCTAACATTTGTTGACCTGCACTCTAATGAGTATTCTTACAATTTCAAACAGTTTAGCAGGATCTCTGCCTATAACTGTAAGTTATTTTTCTCTCTTATCTTATATCGCTTATTTTCTTCATTTCCTATTCTTTTTTATAACATTGTTTTTATATACTCCCCCTTAAAATATCCATTTTTTTATGATACACTGATTGATAAAAACATTGATTTTGACTAACTTGAATTGTCATTCTAAAATTTTTCCTGAATTTACTATTTCTTTTTTTTTGTTGAAAAGCGTTCACAAAAGCACAAGTATACATTTGAAGTACAATAAATTATCAATTGAGTACTAATTTGTGTTACATTTCGCACTAAAAATTACTATATATGGATTAACTCATATACAAGTTTCAACTCAAAATTCCAAAAGTCATATTGTTGTCTTCTATTGTTATCAATCTACTACTATCAACTTCTATTTTAATTAATTTAATTTTCAAATTTGTTTGTTTATTATTTTCCTTTATTTTAATGTTTCTCTGAGAGATTTTTTTTTTTTTAGCCCTGATAAAGACCTGAAATTTAGGTCGAAATGTCGGCACAAATAATTAAGTTTTTATTTTGCTGACCGCACCCTCCCCCTTCCCCGACCATGTTAATCTATAGTCAACTATTAACACCTCATTAGAACCAAGTTTGGTTTATATTAGTTGAACAATGTAAATTCATAAAATGTTTGCCACCTTCCACCTGGGCCCTGTTTCATAATAAAGTACAAACTAATACTATTAGTCTTGTAGATTTAACTTAATACAATTACACTGACTTGTACAATAGTAATAACAGTAACTTGTACTTTAGTACTTTTAAACTCCTTTAATATCACTAATAGTCCTCCCTATTATGAAAAAAAAAATATTAGTATAATTAACACGTTTTGTCTATACTTGTATTTTGAACTAATACTATTAGCTTTCATCATGAAACAGGGCTCTGGTGTTTTCCTGTCAGAACAAACAATATAATCCCATTTTCTTTCTCCCACAATTGGAAAATGTAGCTTATTATTCAGTCTATTGTCTGACAAAGACGTGGACATGTTTGAGATTCTCAAAAATCACCTCTCAACTGATTTATAAGACTTTTTTTACAAACTTGTAGTGTGTCATTTGTTTTTGTTGTTTTCTTTCTCCTGTATTGGTTAACTATGAAGGAATTTATATTTTCCCAGTTTTCAGATAACTTTATCATCTAATCAAGTTTTCCTATATCATTGAACCATACTTGTGTACCTTTGTTCCACTAATTCTAAATATTGCTCAACGGATTAGAAAAATGTATAGTCTATTGTGAATACATTTCTCACATTGTCTTCTGATATAACCAGTTGATTTATTTATCATGTATCTTGATATTTTGATCTGTTTGTTTTTTGTGCTATTTTAATATAGAACTACAGGAAAACATGTGATTCTTAAAAAAATTGCAGTGGAATAAGTTTATCCCTAACTTTCCCCCTCAGAGGGGACTAAGGGCAAATATTTTAGGACCAATCAGCTACTAATTCGTGTATAAGTTTCAACTCAAAATTCGAAAAGTGCCGGGCCAGGGACATCCTCCAGTTGAGGGCAGATCTGAGAAAGACTGCACTGTAACTTTACTGATTATTTATATATTTCTGATAGTACAAGAGCCCAAGAGGAGAAAAAGGTATTTATCTCACCCCAATTTTTGATTACTTTAATGAAAACTATGTATAATTAATAGCCAAAATTGATGAGTCTGCCAAGTATAGGTAGGGGGAATACAAGATGGGGGCTGTTTCAAAGCAATAAAAAAAAATAATTTTTCATTCGGAGCTCTATATCTTAAAAAGTAGGAACAATACAAGAAAACCTAAGAGAACGTCATTTAAAGAAGAGTAAATTTGCTAAAATATGAGCCCTAATAGAGTTATTTACGTTAAATAGTTTTCGAGATATAGCTTTTTAAAAAGCAACATTTCATAAAAATGTTGTATGGGTTGTACTGAAAAATCAGTAGTTAGTGAATTTGTTTTGAAAAATTTATATCTCAAAAACTATTTGACGAACAGATGTCTATTAGCACTCACATTAAAGCTAGTTTAATGAACTATAAAGTAGTTTATGATGTTTATCTTCGTAGGAGTAATAGTTTATATGAAATTTGCTAAAATAAATTGATTTATAGTTGTTCAGACAAATTTTCATTTGCCAAATTAATATTCATATGTGAAAATCATAAAAACCACTACCCCTACCGAGATAAGTGTCATAAACTACTTTATAGTAAGTTAAATTTCCTTTATTTTGAGTGTTGGCAGACATATGTGCCTCTTATGGATCTAGAGATATCTTTTTCAAAAATCCAACATTTTATACTAACAACTAGAAATTAACATTTTGTGAGTTTATTTTGTCAAATATTATAAAAACTACTACTCCTACAAAGATTAACATTATTAACTATTTTGTAGTAAATTTAACTAGCTTTAATATGAGCGCTGGTAGACATCTGTACGTCCAATGGTTTCTGAAATGAAGTTTTCCATAAATCAAACTTATTGTCTGAACAACTATAAATCAATTTATTTTACTAAATATCATGTAAACTATTGTTCCTATGAAGGTAAACGTCATAAACTTCTTTATAGTCAATTAATTTAGTTATCTAGCTTTAATTTGAGTCCTAATAGACATCTGTACATCACAATTTCCTGGGATATAGATTTCTCAAAATAAATTAACTAACTACTAATCTTTGAGTAGATTTTTAAGAAATTTTGCTTTTTAAAGATATATCTGGAAAACTATTGGATGTAAATAGCTCTTAGGCTAATATTTCAGAAAATTTACTCTTCTTTAAATAATGTTCTCTTAGATTTTCTAGTGTTGTTGGTAGTTTTTAAGCTATAGAGCTCTGAATGAAAAATTAATTCTTTTTTTTAGGTTTTGAAACAGCCGCCATTTTTTATTCCCCCTAGTAATTTACCTAGTTTTCATTAAAGTAATAAAAAATTGGGATGAGATAACTGCCTTTTTTTCTTCTCGGCTCTTGTACTATGATAACTTCTGTTATCATCTCAAAAATACTGCAATAAGAAAACCTAGAAAAACAACGGAGATTGGAAGGTCTTAGAGATAAAAATAAATAAAATAAAATGCAAATTAATGTTTTGATTACCAGCCGGTTAACAGGTGAATAGAATAAATGTTTCTTACCATCATCTGGGGCGAGCGGATCTCTTTCTTCTTTCACATGGGCCAGCCCATCTAAAGAAACATAAAAAATATTTAAAACAAGAAAATTAAAAAAATAACTGATCATCAAATAATCAAGGAATTTAATAAGAAAATTTAAATTATTATTAAATGAATTAGTTTTCCTTGATAATATCTGAATAACAAGAGAGCAATTAGGAAACAATTTCATGTAAAAAACAATTCACCAAAATAAATCTGTGATTATTTCTCCTTTTTGAATCTAGGCATGTGACTTGCAACTAAAACTAATAAATATTGATTTATTTGCCATTATAATCAAATTGCAATATGAAAGGTCCAATAGACGGATTGGAAGGTCTTAAGAGATAAAAATAAAATTCAAATTAATGTTTTATTTAACACCAGCATGTTAACATGAAGGTTAGAAGAGTTAAAGTTTCTTACCATCATCTGGGACGAGGGGATCTCTTTCTTCTTTCACACACACAAGCCCATCTAAATATATGTAAAAAATATTTAAAACAAGAAAGATAAATTAAATTACATAATCAAGAAATTTGGTTAAGTAAATATTAACTTAGTTAAATGATGAGAAGTAAAAACATTATTGCTACAAATTAATTTTCTTTGATCATTACTGGATTTCTAAATAACAATTAGAACTATAATTTAATGTAAAAATCAATTCACCTGAGTAAATCTGTGGTCCTTCCTCTTGTTTGATACCAAGCATATGATCTGCAACAAAAATGTCAGACAGAATATGAAAATTTAAATAGGTCCAGTCAAATGATTAAGGATACAGATACATGATAATAAAATTAAATTAGAATATAAGAAAATAAAAGAGAAAATCTTGACTTACAGATGAAATTAACGATGGAAAAGCAGGAATTAATTACTAATTAGAACTTGAGTAACAGAGACCACTGCTTAACGTGATTATAAAAGAAGCGTAAAAACTAAATTAACTACTGTTAACTAATATAATAGAATTACATAAAACAAAATTGATTTAGACTTACTTTGTGCATGTTAAGAAAATATCTTTGTGTCGGGCTTGATATATCCTACACCAAAATGAGCAAAATTGGGAACAAAAGGATGGTGGTCCAGGTGCTGTAAAAAGAAAATTCAAATAGCCGTAAAAATATTTATTATGAGCCATGTTGTTTTCCCCACGTTGCAGGGCTTAATCAGTGATAAAAAAAAAGA
This sequence comes from Halyomorpha halys, assembly GCF_000696795.3. Classification (NCBI taxonomy): domain Eukaryota; kingdom Metazoa; phylum Arthropoda; class Insecta; order Hemiptera; family Pentatomidae; genus Halyomorpha; species Halyomorpha halys. The sequence continues at coordinate 74,183 of NW_027112045.1, forward strand.
AAAGAAATAAATAGGGTAAAAATAAATGATAAAAACATTTAAATAGTGTAAAAATAAATGAACAATGTCAGTTAAGAATTTTTAAAAAATTGTATAGTGAAGCTTAAAATTAAATAAGAATAACAAAAAGTTTTAGAAAATTAAAGAAAATGGAAATAAGAAAACAGATAAAAAAGAATTATTAAATTACAGATACACAAGAGATGAAAAAAGGGGATAAGAGTAAAATCAAGAATAAAGAAAGATTTATTTTACTTTTATCCCCTTTTTCCATCTCTTTTTGTGCCTGTATTTTAATAATTCTTTTTTATCTGTTCTTATTTCCATTTTCTTTAATTTTTTAAAACTTTTTCTGATTCTTAGTTAATTTTAAGCTTCACAATAAATTTTTTTTTTAAAATTCTTAATTGACATTGTTCATTTTTTTTTTTACCCCATTAAGTGTTTGTATCTTTTTTTAGCCTTGAAGAAGCCCTGCAATGAGGAGCGAAATGTTGGCTCATAATAAATATGTTTACGGCTATTTGAGTTTTTCTTTGACCCCACCCAAATTGGGAATTGATGAAAGTAATGACAAGAGATTATTTTAAATGTTTGTAATGTAACACTATTTTGCTATGTTGTAAAAGCCACAGGCCATGCTTGAAATTTCATAAAAATTAAATAGTCTAAATTATAATAGTATAATAGAAGTAACTGTAATTTCATTAATAAAATAAATAATTACTTTCATTTTTTTTTTTATACTAATATTGCACTTAGTAATTAAAGTGTCCAATAATAGAAGATAAAAAAAAAAAACAGAAACAAGCAAAGACTGGAAAATGAAAGAAAGTTTCGATTAACAAATAAATATCTCAGAGAAAACAAGTAAAATGATGTTTAAAGGTTAAGAGATAAAATATTTCTCACCATCATCTGGGATCAGCACTTCCTCATCTTCTTTCACATGGACGAGCCCATCTAAAGATATATAAAAAATATTTAAAATGAGAAAATTAATAGAAACTGCTCATTACATAATCAAGGAATTTAATAAGAAAATTTAAATTCAGTTAAGTGATGAGAAGAAAATAATTATTACAACATATTAATTTTCCTTGATCATATTTGAACAACTAGAGAACAATAAGAGACAATTTAATGTAAAAAACAATTCACCATAATAAATCTGTGATCCTTCTTCGTGTTTGAAACCAGCACTATGACCTGCAACTAAAACCAATAAATATTCACTTATAAGCCATTATAATAAAATTATAATATGAAAAGTTGCCAAGTAATGATAAAAATTAAATCAGGTCTAACTATACATCAACGATTAGACAATATTTTGCAGAAAGATACCATCAAATTAGTAAAACACTAGTTAAACATGGAGAATACTAGAAATTGACTAAACAATCAAAAGGAAATAATCTTTAATTTTCTTTGTTGCAATTTAAAAAGAATGAAGGATTAAAATTAACCCTCTGAACATCTTTACTCATGGTTATAACCATGTATCACAAGAAGCCAGTAATAAAGCTAATATATACACTTAATCAAACTTATATTCATGAAAATATAACTTTATTAGACACAACAGCAACATGATCCACTTCAGCTATCCAATATGTTCATCTAAAAATTGAAGTATGTCCTCTCTTTTCAAAAAATGCTGAAAAAGAATTTTTTTTTTTAAGGTGCTCTTAAACATCAATATCTTAACCATCTTAGAGGTATATTGGAGCAATAATATAGATATCTTGACATTATTGAAGAAGTGTCAATATTATTGTGTGTATAAGAGATATATTGGCTAATATCACATCAGTATCGGACGTATAAACATAAAACATACCTGATACATTGAAATATAATGCATAAAACAATCTTTACAATCCCATAACAGAATAACAGGAAATTAAAATATTAATGATCAATATTGACATAATTGAGGGGCAATATAATATTAATAACAATAGCATTGTTATGTAGCATCTTTAGCTTTAATATTAATCAAGGATTGCTGTTTTTATTTATTTATTTTGTAGTATCACTAAAAAAGTAAGTAGAATTCAATTTGAATATTCAGATAAATTCTTGAGATTTATAAATGCTGTTGTCATCTTTGAGTTAGATAGAAGGTTTCCAAAATAGGGGATAGTAAAACCCTAAATCTCTGTAGTTAAAACTTGTATAAATTTTATTCCTACAGTATTTTGAGAATCATCATAAATTCCTCCCAAATCTCTACTAAATTGTCTGAAAATTTTACTTGTTAAACATTGTAGTCAAAGGCTACTGAAAATAGGGGAAATGTTTCCTTACCAGCTTCTGCCATTGCTTATTAACGAAAACTATGCACCACAATAACTTCAGAGCTTTAGCTAAAGGTTATAAGCACAAGAGAAGCGACAGTTGATAGGACTGTTATAATAACCGGGTCTGACTGTGCGGAACTGTCTGAGCATGGGCAGTACGGACTTTTCCTTCCAAAACGTGGACTGCGCATGCCCCGGACAGTCTGAAGTGGTTGTTGGAACAAACCTAGTCAAAGGGAACTGTGAAAATATCAATATACCAATTAATTAAAAATATATATATCGATATTACTTTCGGTATTGATTTTTATATTTCAAAATTAAGTTATATAATGAAAAACAATATGAATAAAATAAAAGAGTACCTGAAGATTAATGGTTTGATTAATTTTTTTTTTTTTAGTAATGAGTACTTTTATTTTTTTAAGGCAATCCACAATTCTTTAAATGATGTTCTATTAGGTTTTTAGTGTTGTTGATAATTTTAAAGATATGGAGCTCCGAATAAAAAAAAAATTTTCCACATTTTGAAACAGTCCCCATTTTGTTTTTCCCTACCTAAACTTGACTCAATAACTTAGACTAGTAATTATACATAGTTTTCATTAAAACAATGAAAAATTGGTGTGAAATAATTGCCTTTTTTTCTTATCAGATCTTGTACTGTATTATTTTAATAGCCTTTTCATGATTCTAATTTCTGTTGAGGTTTGGTGGAATTCAGAGCTAGGGAACAAAAGATGCAATCTCACAAAAATTCGGTCTCTAATAATAACATTTTTGAACAATCTTTCACAACAATTTTCGCCTTTAGAAGCAGGTTGTCAAATTTCTCATCTTTTCAAGCATATTAAACTGTAGTTCTGAATTGATCCAATGTTTTTTTTTTACCGCATCTTCTAGGGAATGTACACTATCGATAGTCACTAGTACTATCGATAGTTACTATTACTATCGATAAGTTATAACAGTCATCGAGAGTATTATCTGTTGCATTTCTTGTTGTTGACTTGTTTATCCTCCACATCTTAAAACTTTTTAGTACTTGTTAATTAGTAATGGAAGAAGCTGGTAAGAAAATCTTACTTTTTTAAACTTTTCTAGTACCTGTTAATTAGTAATGAAAGAAGCTGGTAAGAAAAGCTTGCTTATTTTTTTTAAATAACCGTTTTAACTGCACTGTTAAGAGAGTAAAGTTGCCAGACAGATTAGTAAATGAGGGGGAAATTTCTAATAATGCTCTAAAGATTAAAGGAATCAAATTCATTAAAACGCCTACTTCCAAGGATGACTATCCAGGATCCACTAGGACTTTCGGATTTCATCACACACGTTTGTTTGAAAATGAGTTCTATTTATCTTATAGGAGATGTACTAATTAATAATATTAAAAGGGAATGTAATTTCATAAGAATGGCTGATAGTGAAATATTTATTTCCTTTTGTTGCAGATCGAAAGCCTGGTTTCAAACAAGAGGAAAGACCACAAATTTATTATGGTGAATCAAATTTTACTTTAGATTGTCTACTACTTTTTCCATATAAATTCTCTTATAGTCAAGTAAAATCAACTTAATGTAATAATTTTTTCTTCTCATCACTTAACTATGTTGAAATTTTCTCTTTAAATCCCTCAAGTATGTGATGAGAAATTTCTTTTGATATTCTTGTTTTAAAGATTTTTTGTGTCCCTGTAGATGGGCTTGTACATGTGAAGGAAGAAAAGGAAGAAATCCTTGTCCCAGATGATGGTGAGAAAATTTACTCTAATGAACTCTAAGTGATATAACTTCTGGAAAAATAACAACATTGTCTCTTATTTATTTTTTACTCTAAACCTTTTATCATCTGTATCTATATCTCTTTGTCAATCATATCTTCCTTCAAGCAAGTCTTATAGAGTTAATGAAAAGTGTAAAGATCATTAGCTACAAGTTGGATATTATTGTAAAGAGTGTTAACTCTGGGTTGTAAGAATGTTAACTCTGAAAGATTAAAAGCAGTAATGAATGTGGATTCCTGTTTATATGGTAATCATATTCTTTTTATACAAACTATATATATTCTTTAACAAACTAGCTCAAATATCGATATTAATTTGGAAAATCTACTGATGTATTTACACATATTAATAATTTAAAAATTAACATCCGATTTCCCTCACGTGATGTTCCTATGGCTTTTGCTGTGAGGTCCTTAACAAATGTTGTTTGCTGTACCTTTAGTAATATTGGTCTGATATTTTTTTAAATATATATTTTACGGTTATATTAAAAACGTAATCATCTTTATCATCATCACAGGCACTATAACCTGAAACATATCTTTGCCGCACTAAGACATCACCTGCATTTCTCTCTGTCTTGCACGAGAGTCACCCAAGCTCTTTTTTCGAGAAATTTCATCGTCTTCAAACTTTTCTACCCATCTCACTCATGGCTGTCCTCTCTTTATTTTTTCCTCCACATTCCTAAACAATAATTTTTAAATGGGCGAGTCACCATAGATTCTTGTGGCATATCTAGCCCACCGCTGTCATAAGAGTGTTATATAATTTACCACTTTTCAAATGGGTAATCTTTAAATATATCAGTGGGTGGGCAAGCCTATATTTGGTCTTTGCCTGGATGATTTGCTGATACATTTTTTGTCTGGCTGCCTATTGCTTTGCTGGAAAGGCCATTTCCAAGTCTCTCTTTTTCTGGCTACAATATCTATATCGTCTATGTTGGCTAAAAATTGAACTGACTTGGTGAGAATCTCTCCGTTGTTTCCTATACCTGAGTCCCTTATCACCCTCTCTGGTGATTGTTTGAACAGCAGGCATGATATAATTAAAAAGATATACTAGTCGAAAATATATATCTTTTTTTTTTTCTTTTTTGGCCAAGACTCCCATTGGAGTCCTATACTGCCTAACCATGGTTGGGGGTCAAAGTTCTTCATTTTGTGGGACTGCCACTCAATGAAAAAAGCCGACGTCCCAGGCCGGATTCGAACCGGCACTGCCAATAGACATCAAATTGGTAAGACTGTGTCTTAACCACTGAGCTAAGGGCGGCCCTCGAAAATATATTATAATTACTTTTAATGATAAGAAGATAGTTGGATAATATATGTGAGGAGAAGATGGTTGGGGGTTTGGTTCAGAGAATAACACAAATAAGTTAATAAATAAGTTTTTTATATATACAAATAACTGACCATATAATTTGAAATAATGAAGAAGATGGTCAGGGTTGCAGTCAAAAGAGAAACAAAAATAGTTAACAACTATTTATTTTCCGATGTTTCGCCCCACTTTGTAGAGCTTCATTAGGGCTGTTCAAGTTTATAGCTTTGGTGACTTTTTGATAAATATAAGTATTTTAACTTATTTGTGTTATTCTCTGACTGCACCCCTAATCATCTCCTTATTTATAATTCTTTCCTTCATCAATAAAATTTCAGTTACTTCAATTGTTTTAATATAATTATTTATATATATTTGCTATCCCTACCTGGATAAACCCAAAAATACGTATACCTATCACAACAGAAAAATAAAATAAATGTTCATCATTTTT
>NW_027112045.1:80104-113559 GCF_000696795.3 Halyomorpha halys
TTTAAAATATTATATTTTTTTTTCATAAAATTCATAATCTTTAGAATCATGTAAAAAATCTTTAATTTTTTTTTCTATTATGGACAGCTGGGGATGTGAAAAAAAATCAAGTGTGTGTTTGGTTAAGTTTGTCTCTAGGTAAACTAAAAAAGAAAAGAAAAAGCATTTTTAATATTACTTAGTTATACAAATTTTGACAGTTAAACTTACTGAAGGTACAAAATATTACAATCTTAGAAGAGATCATAACACAAAAAATATTATAAGGCAATCCTTCCCAGCCGACCTACCCCACTAGAACCCTTTTTAGCGATGTTCTTATATCAATTTTGAAATATTTATTTGAAACAGGAAAAGAAAACTTAAGATAGTTCAATCAATTAATATTTGAAAAGTGGCTAAAATTGAAAAAAAAAAAAAACTGTGAGACCCGCCCTCCATGGTAGCCTTACTTATCTTACCTTTCAAAAAGACACTTATTGTGAGTATGTTGTTGAATATACGACAAGGATTGCTTTCTAATATTTTGTGTGGTATGATCTCCTCTTCTGAGATTGTGACTCTCAGAAGAGGAGATCATACCACACAAAATATTAGAAAGCAATCCTTCCCAGCCCACTCGCTCCACTATAAAAAACATTTTTTTCATTCCCTTCATTAAGAGTAATTACTAAACTAAAAAACTTGTTTGAAGGATTATGAAGGAAAGTTCATTTATTTTAATGGTTATATCCTCATCATCATCTAACTGAGTTCACATTTTATTGTTGAATTCCCTAAGTGTGTACTGAGAAGTTCCTTTTGATTTTCTTGTTTAAATTTTTTTTTTATCATTGTAGGTTGTCTAATCCATGTGAAAGAAGAAGAAATGCTCGTCCCAGATGATGGTAAGAAAAATTTATTCCATTTAAATGGTAAGGCTGTTCAATAAAAAGCAGTTTACATTTTATTTCATTTATTTCTATCTCTAAGGGATCATTATATTTAAAATTAGTCTGAAATTTTGTATCTTTTATTGTTTTATATATATCAGATTATATCACCAATTCTATTGTCCTGTCATTACTAGTTTTTGTTTTGAAGCCACCCAAACCTTTCATAAAATTACATCTATATCTTCAGATCTCTTGATAAAACTTGTCCAAAAGAATAAAGTAAGTACAATCTTTATTCACCAAGCTATCTTATAAAAATATTAACTTTATTTGAGGAAAAAATCAGATAATTTTATTAATATATTATAATTGTTTCCTTCTTGTCATTCAACTGTGTTGACATTCTCTTGTTAATTTCCTTGAGTGTGTTTTTAATTTTCTTATTTAAAGTATTTTTTTTTATCTCTTTAGATGGCCTTGTTCATGTGAAAGAAGAAGTGCTCATTCCAGATAGTGGTGAGTGACATTCACTGATCTTTAAATGGTCAGGCTGGTATACAAAAAACTTGGTTTGTGGTTTGAGGTGTTTTATTTTAAAAGCTATTATATTCTCTTCTGAAAATTAATTTTTTTTTTTTTTACTGAGAATAGAGAATTAAGAGAATATTATCTTCTAATAAAAATACTCTAGTGGCAGCCAGTAACCAGTTAGGGCAGAATTCTGCAGCTGATATTATTAGAAACCTGTGGGGTGGTGGATGTTGCACATTTAAATCGAAATTTGAAGTTAGGTTGTCGGTTGGCAATTGTATGCATTGACGTTGGATGAAATTGGAAAAATCTTCAAAGATTAGTGTGTCTGCTGTAGAACCAAATTCAGTTTCAAAACGGTCAAGTGATTTAACATCTAATAATCTTAGAAAGAATGTCAATAATATGAATCCGATAGGGTCCTTAAGATTCATATTTCTCAAAGCTGTTGCACGCTCTAACACGACCTCAGCAAAATTTTCTAATGATCGGGATTCGAATTTTGTTATAGGTTTGAACCCGAAGATAATAATCAAATAATTAGTGGCATGAATTCATTTATTGTTATACTTCTGTACCAGAACTACCCAGGCTTGTTCATAACCATCAGAAGTTGTCAGAATATCCACTATAGATTGTAGCGCTGTACCCAAGCGGACTTGAGGTAATGAAATTTTTGTATTTCACTCAAGTTTACATTATTATGGATTAATGAAATAAATGTGTCTTAGAACGAAACCCAATTAGAAATTTGCCCTTTGAATGTGGGTAAATTTATGGTTGGTAATTTAATGCGTGGTTCAAATTCCAACTGATTACTATTTTTAATCACTGATTGACTGGCGGCGGTTGTTTCTCCAGTAATCCTGGAAGATAGATTCATCTTCCAAAATTTTAGCTAAATATTTTGCTTCTTTAAGACACCCCTGAAATTTATCGTTAGTGCTATCTAATCTAGATAATTGAGCTTTAAATAAATTTATTTTTTTAGAATTTTCTGAGCAGGAAAACCCTATATATATAGTATCTTTTATGTCCTGAGCTAAATCCTCTAACTCATTTTCAAGCTCAGACAACTGAATTCTATTTTTATCTGCTTTAGGCCCCGCTACTTACCTTAAAACAACTTTTAAAATAAACTATTTTACAAATAAATGTTCAATCCAAAGCCCAGAGGACCAAAATTATGTTAAGTTATAAACGCAGACAGATCTGCTTAGATGCTACCATGGCCACTAATTAGCCGGAACTCATATTAAAGTCAAAAAACAGTAAGTAGTGGTCTGGTTCCAAACTGTAATGACGGTTAACTCACTAAAAATGTTCAAACTATTAAATTATAAAGACAGACAGGGCTGCTTAGACGCTGCCATGGCCAATAATTGGAACTGCACTAAAAACGAAGATGGTCGGCCCGTTGCTAGGCGACCGCTAAGCGACGATTATCAACCCTTAGCAACTGTCTCTATTACTCATTACAACACACAAATATAGTTACATATTTTTCTTTTCAATTAACTAAATCCAATTAAAATGATATAAATATAACTAAATTAAACACTAATAAAACTCAGATACTATTTAAAATTATTTACAAGGTAATTATATATTACGGCGTTAATACTATGAGTTTTATAACATCGGTGGTAACTAGCCATATTTTGGGCGGCTACAATTTTTATTTTATTTTATTTTACACCCCTAGCAATGTTTAGTGATGATTTAATTTGTTTAAATTATAATATTGTTCATTTAGAAGTGAAAAAAGTATAAATAAAAAAAAATAAAACGTACTCTTTGTATGGATTTATTTAAAATATGATAAAAAAATGAGTTCATCCACTAAATTTGTATTATACACATTTCTACTATTAATGAAATTTGTTTTACAGAATCAAATGATTTATACTATAGATATGTATTTCTAATTCGAACAAAGTCTATTATGAACACTTTCAAAGGAATTAGATCACCCGATATTGAAACTATAAAAATTTCCACTTACCATTTTCACGGTGATTACAGTAACTTGCCTGTAGATTGGGAAGTTAAAAATATCATGTATACATGTGCACTTTTATTTGTAAACCAAAATGTTATTGATTGCTGAGCTGTCTCAAAAAAGTAACTATTTATTTTTTTAACGCCTGCTCGGATTATTAAAGTGTTTGGGTTACCGAAATTATACTGTACTTGTAAAAATACTAATCTGTTGGTTATTTACCGATACTTATTCACCATTTCACCATATGCTTACTTTGTTTCATTCGTTTTTTGTTTCCTTTTAGTTTCTAGTTCATTTGCTTTTACTTTTATAAATTAAAAATTTACAGCTTATTAAATGAATTATAATTTACTGGGTAAAGGACTGCTAATGAAATGAAATTAAAAATAGTTTATTATTCTGGAACTATGTCCCTTTAGAACAATTATAAGGTAATTGTAGTATTACATTAAAATATATTGGCCAAAAACAATGAGGCCATACTTAATTAAAACTTATATTAAAATAGAATATAAATAATTTTAGATATAGAGGAAAAAAAATTAAAATATTAAATGACTAAATACATAAAAAACAAAACAAAAATGTAGTTAAAAATTATCTATACTATTATAATATTGGATCAGTTTGGTGAAGTAAAAGATAGTTAAACGGAAGGGTTTTAAACAAAGGAAGGGGTGATACACGGTGTATGTTAGAGGGAATGGAGTTCCAGTGAAAGGCAGCTTGGGTAAAAAATGATTTATCAAACGCAGCAGTTCGGTGAGGTGGAGGGTAGGTATCAGATAAACGGATTGGAACAGATAGTAGTGGATTGGACTGAGAATTTGGATTGCAGGTTTTCCAGGATATAGGAAGGACGCTGAGTACTAATTACTTGGAGTAAAAAGGAAGCTAGGAAATACTGGCATCGGGAGGATGGATAGAGTCACTTCAGCTCAGCGTTATATGTGTATCTCTGGTGATCCCAAAAATATATTGTATTATGCTTTTCATTTGACATTTAAGCTTAGATTTGAGATTACCCGAGAGTCCGCCATATAGGAGCTATAGTCAAAGTGAAGGAAAACAAGAGAGTAAAGTACGAATTGATGGGTTTCAAGTGGAAGGAGATAAGGGATTCTATTGAATTGATTCGCTATGGTTTGACAGGAACAAGTGACTCTAAAATTTTAAATTTTTGACTGATGTATGGAATGAGAGTATTGTTTAGGATAAGGTTGGGGGGTCCTGGGATAGATTTAAGAGTGTGAGATCCGATTATGATAGTTTTAATCTTTTTGGCATTTAACGTAAGTTTGTTGGTTGGCCAAGTGCTTACTATACTATTGATATCTTCTTGTAGTTTAAGAATGGCATTTGAGGTGTCAAGAGGATTGAAGGAAAGGTAAAATTTATGAGTCCTCTGCCTATAAATGATAATGGTTATCATCACCCACACAATTAATTTAATTAATAAATTGTTTGTATTACTCTACCAGTGCATTTTATTCTTATTTTTATTGCTTATTCTAATTATATTAATATACATTTTCTTATAATTCTCACATTTTTTTTTTTATTTATTATCTTATAGCGTTATAGTTATATAAAATACATGATATATATATTTATGTAATCATATATTCTGTTTTAGTTTACAATATTTTTTTTTTATTTATTATTTGTTTTTACCCCTGGTGAAGACCTAGAAATTAATTTTTGAAATAACTGTTTATATAAAATAATATTAAAAATAAATCGAAAAATAGTTATTTAAAATTTGAATAATTACTATCTCTAGATTTCACATAACATTTCATTTTTTTCTGATTTGTTATTTTTATGTACTGTTGAATAATAACAGGACCCAAAAATCCAAACAAAATATTACAGTATCTTAAACATATCTAATTATGGTGGTCACTTGGTCAAGTCATTACTAGCTCTTTGGCAGCAACTAAAAGCAATCAGACTTGACTTTAATGGCTTCCCCCCAGCTTGTAGCTCACTTGTGGCTAGTGCAACTGGATTTTTGGTTTGTTCACTTATGTTTGTGCTATACGTTTATACACCTGAAAACAGATATTTATTAATGTTTTAGATGTTAAAGTTTTTTTATGAGCACCCATTTTGTATTGGTGTGTCAGCCCAATTTGAATTTTACAGAGGTTTATGATTAACCTTTTTAGGGCCAGGCAAAAAACAGGTAGCTATAATTTTATGAAATTCTAAAAAAATTTTTTTGAACACATAGTGTTCCATTAAAAAAAAATGCTTGAAGTTTTTTTGTAAAATTGTTTTAAATACATAATTTATTTTTTATAGATGCAGAGGATTCCTTTGATAAGATAGAAGAAATCAGTAAATCTGGCTTGAAAGATAAGATAAAAATGGATTTGAAAAAATGTATTTCTTACTGTAAAGTTCGGAAGACTTTTCTATGTTTTCACTGTAACTACAATGTTCTGGAGTTTCTTAAATTGAAAAAACATATAATACGCCACCACATATGTGAGAAGCCTTATCAATGTTCTCACTGTGATTATAAAGCTGCAACCAGTCGTACATTAAAATCACATATATTGCACCGTCATACTGATGAAAAACCATATCAATGTCCTGAATGTGATTACAAAACCGTAACAACGGGTCAATTAAAATTACATATAATGCAGCATACTGGTAATAAACCTCATCATTGTCCTCATTGTGATTATAAAGCTGTGAGAAGTGGTAATTTAAAAGTTCACATTATGAGCCATCATACCGAAGAGAAGCCCCATCAATGTCCTCAGTGTGATTATAAAGCTGTCTCAAATAGTCTAATAAAATCACATATAGTATTCCGTCATGGTGGTAAGAAGTCTCATCAATGTCCTCACTGTAATTATAAAGCTGTATTTAATAGTCTTTTAGAACGACATATCAAGCTCCGTCACACTGGTGAAAAGCCTCATAAATGCCCTCACTGTGATTATAAAGCTGTATTAAGTGATCAGTTAAACTTACATATAATGCAACATCATACTGATGAGAAGCCTTATCAATGTTCTCACTGTGATTATAAAGCTGTAACCTGCTCTCAATTAAAGTCACATATATTGCACCGTCATACTGTTGAAAAGCCTCTTCAATGTCCTGAATGCGATTTTAAAACCGTAACAAAAGGTCAATTGAAGTCACATATAATAAGGCATCATACTGGTGATAAACCTTATCATTGTCCTCACTGCGATTATAAAGCTGTCTGTAGGGGTCACATAAAATCACATATAATGTATAATCATACTGGTGAGAAGCCTCATCAATGTCCTCACTGTGATTATAAAGCTGTAACAAGTGGTCATATTAAATCACATATAAGGTCTCATCATACTAAGGAGAAGCCTCATCAGTGTCCTCACTGTGATTATAAAGGTACAACAAAACCTCAATTAAAATTACATGTAATGCACCACCATACTGGTGAAAAACCTCATCAATGTCCTCACTGTGATTATAGAACTGTTGTAAAGGGTCAATTAAAATTACATATAATGCATCACCATTCTGGTGAGAAGCCTCATCAATGTCCTCACTGTGATTATAAATCTGTAACAAATCGTCAAATGAAATTACATATAATGCGCCTCCATACAGGTGAAAAGCCTCATCAATGTTCTCAATGTGAATATAAAACTGTTACAAGTAGTGCATTAAAATTACATATAATGCAACACCATACTGGTGAGAAGCCTTATCGATGTTCTGTTTGTGATTATAAATTTTTATTAAATGCTGATTTAAAAAGACATATAAAGAGCCGTCATACAGGTGAGAGGCCTCATCATTGTCCTGTTTGTGATTATAAAACTTTATCAAAAGTTAATTTAAAATCACATATAATGTATCAGCATACTGGTGAGAAGCCTCTTCAATGTCCTCACTGTGATTATAAAGCTGTAGCAAGTTGTCAAATGAAATCACATATAAGCTATCGTCATACAGGTGAAAAGACTCATCAATGTTCTCAATGTGAATATAAAACTGTTACAAGTACTGCATTAAAATTACATATAATGCAACGCCATAATGGTGAGAAGCCTTTTCGATGTTCTCTTTGTGATTATCAAGCTGTAAAAGGTTATATTTTAAAAACACATGTAATGCATCACCATACAGGTGAGAGGCCTCATCAATGTCCCCATTGTAAATATAAAGCTGTAACAAGTAGTCGAATAAAATTGCATATTAAGAGGTGTCATGCAGATAAGAAGATGGAAGAAATCAACCAGTCTGGCTTAAAAGCTGGAGTGAAGAAGGATTTTAAAAAATCTATTTCTCATCTTACAGTAGCTCAGAAGGCTTTTAAATGTTTTTACTGTAACTTTAATACTTTGAAGTTTAATCAATTGAAGAAACATATAATGCTACACCATATATGTAAAAAGTTTCATCAATGACAGCTATGTAACTATAAAACCGTTACTAATAGTGCATTAAAAAAACATGTAAAGCACCATCACACAAAGGAGAATCTCTCTGTGAATATAAAACCTTATCAAATACTCATTGTAAAAAACATATGAAGAACCATCATGACTGTTTTATAACTTTACAAAATGTGCATAAAAAAATTTCTGTAGTGCATGAAATGAACAATTTTAATAAAAATATTTCCAATCAACAGTTTTTCAATGAATATTTAGTTGGAATTAACAAAGTTTACATTGTTATTACTTTGGGGTTTGTTTGCTCTTTCTCTATTTTATGCATTGATTTTAATTTGTTTCCTTATTAATTATTAGTAGTTATAAAAATGTATTTTATTTATTATGTCCACATAATGATATCCAATTCCTCCTGTATTCGTTTTAAAATTAACTACGTCTTTTATAAAACAGATTCTACATATTTTCTAATTCTTACATCCTCTGCTTTGTTTATAATTTTAACTTCTTTAAAATTAAACTAATGGTTATTTTCTGTGCTGTGTCCTGCTAATTCTGTGGCATTAATATTTTTATGGTTTTTGGTTTTTTTGTTTTATGCTGATTTATTCTATTTTTTTAATTTTGTGATGTCGCACCTATGTAGAAATTGCTATTACATTGATTGCAGTTCATTTTATAGAATTTTGCCTATTTTCTTTCATATTTGACAGGAATTTCTCTAATTTGTTATTATTATACAATCCAAATTTTAAATTTGGATGGTCATACTTCTTAAAAGAACTTTTAATTTTATTTGTCATCCCAGGAATGTATTTTATTTTTTGAAAATTTCCCACTTTTAACAGTTTTTCTATTTTATTTTTACTATTATTACTGTTATTGCTTTTCTCATCATTTGTGACTTAAAAATAATGTGTTATTAATTTAGGTTTTCTCTTATCTTTTTTTTTTCATCTTAAGTATTTTTTATTTCTTTATGTTTATATTTTCCATTATTTGCGTTTTGATTATTTATATCATTGATACATTTATATTTAAGATTATAAATGTACTTCATGGGTAAAAATCATTTTCCAACATTTTTTATATTCTCTATTTTTAATCTCTTTGGAATATTTAATGTCTGTTAATTTTATGGCTTTTTTAATTAGATTTTTGGCTGTGTTTATTATTTGGTATGGTGGATGATTGGAATAATAATTTGATATTCTGTCATTACTGTTTTCCTTTTTCGTCCACATTGTCTCTATTTTGTTTTGTTTTTTAAATGCTATTTTTATATCCAAATAACTTAATCTGTTATTTATTGATGTTTCTTTGGTGAAAATTATTTTTTGATGTACATTATTAAGTAATTTTAAAAGTTTTTCATCCTTAATTTTTGGCCATTATTAATAAATCATTAATATATTTTGTTATAACTGGTTTTTCTTGCATATTTTCTATGTGTTCTTGATGATTTTATTTAAATAAGAACTATTAAGCAGGACTGATAGTCGGCCTCCTACTGTTTATTGCTCTTTTTTCACTAAATTATTTTAATTTAAAAAAAAATACAAATAAAAAGGAAGGAAGGAAGGAAGTCAGAATTAATAATGAATAATATCTACTGAACTTATTGTTTAAGCTTTCATTAAAAACTAAACAAGAAAAAACTTGAAGTATTAATAAAAAGAAGGTGGTCTGAATGCAGTCAAAGAAAAAAATTCAAATATTAATAAAACTTTTTAATGTAAGCCGATGTTTCGCCCCACTTTGTAGGGCTTATTGAACATCAGAAAATAATGAATATATAACCTTAATAAATAATGTTTTATAATTTTGACCAAATATTGATTTTTTGACCAAATGTTGAATTTTTGTTCTTGCCTCCACTCAGTAAGCCCTGCAATGTGTGTTAATAGTTTTATTAATATTTAGGTTTTTCTTTGACCGAAAAAAGGGTTTTTCTTTCACCGAAAAAAGCGTTTTTCTTTCATGCCTTCTTACAATCTCAGGTGCTTTTTAAATATTAAATATCTTAAAGTCTCCTCTTTCTGTTTTAAGCAAATATTTCAAAAGTGATATAGGACCGTCGCTCTCTGGGGGTTGTAGTGGGGTGAGTCCAGCCAGGAACTTCTTACTAAGATATAAAAAGAAAGGAATCAAGCAAACACTCCTCAGGTGTAGTTTTATTTTATTTTTTAATCGATTTCCAAAACTCAACATTATATATACATACATAGAATTAATTCTTTCGAAAAAATATTGATATATTTCTTTTAAAAAATCAATATTTTCCAACATCACTGTAGTACGATTGACTGCCGCCCATCTTTAGTTTATAGACTTTTGTTCAAACTCTGAATTATTTTTTGATACTGCTCAGTTTTTGTTGATAAGCTATGGCAGATAGCTGGTGCGAAATCCTTTCATATAATTTTCTGTTTTTTAATAACCACCTTCAAATTTTGTGTTATACTAGTAAGGGTAGTGAAGATAGGGATTTCTGATGATCATGGTGATCTGGATTCTCTAGTGTTTATTTGTAACTTGGAGAAAAAAAATGAAATCTTCAATAGGTATTATAACAGATGGAATCTAAAGCAATCATGAGAATGAACAAAAAATACTTTTTCATTTCTGATTTGGCTGTCAAGATTCGTCACAGCTTCATATTAACTCACTGATTGCAGATGTTTTGCTTCTTGCTTTGTTATAGTCCAAGCTCTTTAGTCGACATTATGTTTGTAACTGGATTAGGTCAAAATCGAATAACAATCAATCAGCTAAGTCATAGGTTCCCGGGACCTAAAGAAAATTCAGCATTATTATATCTGTATGTATTGTCAGGAAGAGACACAACAAATATTATTGGTAAATAAAGGAAAAAATCTCTTTATAAAATCTATAGTTAACTAAATGTCTGCATTCTTGAGGATGTCAGTTATCTTGGAACCTATGAAAGATTATAGACTTGGTACACATTTGCCCAGAGCATCAGATTTTGAGTGGTGAGAGAATGTGACTGACAGGAAATTGGTTTATTTAATATGAGATAATTTAATTTACAAAATTTGAAGTTAATAGTACAACAGAAAGACATCTCTGGAATTATCGAGTTCTGCATAAATAAAATCATGAGGAAATAGTTCTAATAATTATTGCATTGTGCTTAATTTGGTCAGTCTTTTCTTTTTGTCCATTAAAAAGTAACTGATAGTAAAAAATTGCCCATCCAAAATGTATGGAGTAAATTATAAGAAGTATGGTTTATGAGATTGAATCTTAGACAAAGTATAAGTCCCCAGGGTATTTCCTCTAATAAATATTATTGGTATATCAACTTGAAGTTGCACTGTCATAGAACTATTTTTATTAATTTATTCTATTATGGTTATCTTATAAATCTGAAATGTTGTTTATACTTATTTATATGAAATAGAGCTTATTCTAGGTGAGTCATTCTTTTATTAGCCTCTTGGTAATGGTAAAGAACATAGTTCCAAAACCTATGGGGCACTAAGTTACCCTTTTGGAAATTTCAAGTGACTAATGCAAGTTCTAATAACAAATTTAATTAATTACCTAGAATTAGAGATGATTTGTGATATATATATTATAGATGGTACTTACACACAGACTGGAGCTATAGGGACACCTAGTCTAATAAGAACCTTTTAATGCCTCCTGAAAGACATCATAGTTCATCGACTCCCTAACATTTGGACCAAGACCAGATAATTATTTTGTATGCATAAATTTGTGACAAATTGTATACATTATCAATAAAAATAATCCACAGAGACCTGGATGAACCCCAATAAATTCACTATTAGAACACCACACTTTTTACAGGGCTATATAAAATGCTATTCTGTGGAGACAAGGTGTTAGATTTTCCCTAAGTCCCTTCAGGACTAAATAAATCCTAATGTCTACTTGGTCAAAAAGTATTTTTGAGGTTGTTACTTCAACTTCCTTACATCTTAAAGTTAGAGGACTGGTGCCCTCAAGTAACCTAACCTTTTCTAGTAACCTAACAAAGTCTACAAAATGGTTCACTAGTCTGGTAATGTTGCTAGCCTATATCTATTGCATTCTTTGCTGAGGTCGACAGAGACATTTTCATAGATGATTCATTCTCTTCACAAAGTCGAGACTGTTGAAAGACAACACTCCAGCTCTTATTGAGGCTTATCAGCCAGCAAGGTGACTGGAACAGTCTAAGGTTTATAACCATCCAGCCGAAGTCAACGCTGGAGGAAATTAGTCACCTCGAAATAGTAAAATCCTAAGGAGCGAATTTGTGGTAGTTATATCTCCGAAATATAATTCTAATTATAATAAAGGATCATCATTATACTTCGTTCGAAGCATGTGGAGATCTTTGGAAGTTTACCAGAATTCCTTTTAGAATGACTAATGGGGTTCCGGCCGAAAAAGCAATTTCAGAACTAGTGAGAAAGGGAAATCTTGGATAAGTGTTCCTTTCCTAAAACAACTATTCACCTTTTAGGTTATGTGATTAGTCACAGATCAATTCAACCATATCTTGACCACTTTGAACTTTAAAGAAATCTTTCCATACCAGCAAGTTTTTCTTTGCGCAGGACTCTTGGCATGTTTGTACACCATGCTCACTTCATTATAAAATTTGCAGATAAAGTACAGGTTCTTATGCGAAGTGGATTTCCATTCAATAATGAAGCTATTAACGTTTTTGAAGGAATAAAGCGGGATATTCAAAAAGCCCCTTTTTCCTGTATTGATCATTCTGATACTTTGATTGTAGAAACAGTTGCATCCGATTCCGATATTGGAGCAGCACTCTCACAAAATGACTGTCCGAATTGCGTTCTTTTTCTGCTCTTTGTCAAAATTTCAAAAATAACACTCATCCATAGAAAAAAAACCTGTGCTGTATTGAAGCTTTAATGAAGTGGAGACACTATTTTCTAGGTGAACGTTTCCTTCTAGTTTCAGGCTATAAATCTTCATGTTCCAAAATAAGAACGCAGATAAAATTAAAAAAAAATTATTAAGTGGAGATTAGAGTTCTCTAGTTACAATTTTGAAATTGTTCACCATCCAGGTAAAGACTTCATTGATTTCTAAGGCATATGCGCCTTGTTATCCACTAAATATCGCCAGGAACAGAGCTGATAAATTGGTGAATAGGCTTCAAGCGCTAAACTGGTCGAGCTGATATGTCAGTCTGTTGACCAGGGGATTGTCACGCTCCGAACTAATATATCAGTTCCTAAAGGGCTGATGCCACAAACTCTAATGTCTGGTTCCCCTGAGGCGTATTACACGCTAGATCAAGAGATTGATGGACTCTGTTATTGTAACCTTTTCCTTAACAATGGAAAGTGGTAATTCCATAACAATGTGGTAACCTCGAAAGACTGGTGCTCTTTCGGTTGCACCTTATCTATCCTAGCCTATATGTTATTTCTACCTACCTTTTTATATTGGTAATACTGAAAGTTTAAATAAACTCCGAGTATCGAGGCATTTTGAGAAAAGATATTAACCTAGATCGTTACACAGCCCTAGTGTTTAAGCCAGGACTGGTAGTCCGATTTTGAACAGGGTTTAGTCACGTAGTGCATGAATCCTTAACTAAGTGCTGCCTAGTTCAGGATTAATTGTTGAAAAAACTAATACTTATTTCAGTAAGCGAGTACAAGATACTTGTTATAGTGATTCACAAACATAGTGGACCTGTTTCCGATTTTCAAAAGCAACAGGCACGAATATTTCTTGTACTATCAAGTAGGGACGTTTCGACTTCCGTAACTCTGGTAATATCATTTGGTCTTTTTTTTTTTTTTTTTTTTTTCAAAACCGTTACAAGTAATAAGAGGTATTTATTTGGCACAGGATAGGTTGTACCTGTTGATGGTCTAAGTTAAAGGTGCCTCTGCACGTTTGTCAAACAATGACAAATTCGCGTAAGCGCAAGCATGTGGTGAGTTATTTGGATTGACAGGTACAAGGTGGCTTAGATTTGCGGCCGACCCGTCGGGTGTTTGTTTTCAGTTTCTATTGTTCAAGAACTGCCAACAGATGAATATTTGTGCTCAGCATGTTTTAATTAATTAGAGAATTTCCCAAACATTCCGATTCAGTAATTAACTTTTGTTTAAGATTGAATATTTTAAAATTCAATCGATTCGGTGCAAATAATACATTGTTTCAGATCTTGTTAATTAACATTAGTAGTTTATTTTTGATTTAACATAGCACAAATATATATTTATGAAGACATTAAATGTATAGATAATTAAATTAAAAAATTTTTGATAAGAATTCTAGAACGGGGGTTGAATTAATAGGATATTTAGTACTAGTTATATGAATTTTTATCATCCACAACCTACATTGCTGATTTTGTTTGTTTTTTTCATTTCGCATATCTTTATTTTCTTCCTTTTTATAATGAAAATAGAGTATATCATGCAATATCTAAAAAATTAAAAAGAAAAAAAAGTCTTGTGGCAAACGTATAGATAACTCGCTAAGCAAGCTAATACTAGTTGGTAAGGGAGTACGAAGTGTCTATTTCGTATTTCCTGAAGAAGTCAATATAGGAATCTGGTAACAGGTAAGGATCACAAGTAAAAAATATAACTGGCGATACTAGTGGAAATATTCGTACATGTCTCTTTTGAAAGTTAGTAACAAATGTATAGTTTAGTAAGAAGTAACAGATCTATTATTTCTCTCATTCTTAATCTGCACTAAGAAATTTCATAAATAATGATTCTTGCTCACCAATGAATGAAAGTTAACGTAGTTATAATATCTTGAGTCTTCATTTATAAATATGCTTTAAAAAAAGTAGATGTTTAAAACTTTAATTATATCATTTTACATGTTTAAACTTATTTTAAATATTAATGAAGTTTACGATGACAAGGAGATTATTTTTTAAATTTCTACCTCTTAATAATTTGCTGTTGCTTTGGAATTTATAGCGGGATTTGAAAAGAACAGGTTCGTTTGGGTAGGTTCTGTATTAACGTGGTTAGGCAGTCAATGTGCTTTGTGTTTTGTTTTTAAACTTTCATAATGGGTACAAACAAAGTTGCGACCGTAGTATTGTTTGATGTGAGTCAAATGATGGCTTCTGGAACTGACAATGGAGAGACATTTTTTGAAAGATCATTAAATTGTTTTAAAAGAATGATTTTACGAAAAATATTTTCTCAAGACTTTGATGATATGGGAGTTGTTTTGTTTGGTTCTGATAGTACAAACAATAATTTAGCTAACGGCGGTAGTTCTTGTTACAAAAACATTGACGAATTTTCCCCTCTTTCTCTAACCGACTGGAATTTGTATGAAAAAATTGAAAATTTAACAATGAGTTCAGTTCCTAAAAGCAATTGGGTCCAGGGATTGGTCGTTGCTCAAGATTTTATGAAGAATCAGACCCAGGGCCGAAAATACAGGACTAAACAGCTAGTTGTCTTTTGTAACTTGAATTCTGAAATATCTCTTTATGTTGAAGCTGTCAATCCCATTGTTAAGGCTCTAGAAAGTGAAAATGTAAATTTGATCGTAATTGGAAATGATATAGCTGATGATTGTGAGGGAAAAGAATTAGATTCGCAAATCTCAGGATCGCTCAGGTTGATGTTTCAGTGCATTACAAATTTGAAAGATGCTGTTCAGTTTAGTTTTTCAGATATTGAAAAAGATTTGAAATATTATGAAAACAAGCGAAAAATGGTAAGGTTCTATTCTATTTCTTTGAAAATTGGGTCACAAATTCAACTTCCTGTCAGATGGATGAAAGTAAACAAGGAAGCTACTAGGTTCAAATGGGAAGTACCACCTGAAAATGTTATATTTGACAATAGGCATCAACAGCAACAGAAAATGGATAGTAAGACTAAATGGGAAGCACCACCTCAGCAACAGAAAATGGATGAAACAAAAATTGAGTTTGAAACAGATACTGTCAAACATACCAATTTTGGTGGTACAATAGTTGATCTTGGTTATGCAGATTTGGAGGCATTAAAGCGAAATTCGGGTTCTCCTAGTTTGATTTACTTAGGAAGTGTTAAAAGTGGAAGAATTTCTCGTTCAATGTTTGTTGGCAAAGATCAGTATGTAATAATAGCTGATAAATCGGCTAGAGCTGTCGCAATGTTTTCAGCATTTGTTGATGCTCTTCTAAAGGCTAAAAAGTATGGACTGGCTCGACGAGTAGCATCGAAAAATGGAAAAATAGTTGTAGGAGCTCTTCTTCCTGTTTCCGATGAGTTTGGTAAAATATTTACTTTATTATTAAATTTATAGTTTTCTTACAGGCCATCTTTTACTATGCATAGTTCAAATTTACGGCATCACATGACATCACTTATTAAGAGGTTTCATTAATTTGGTTGTCTTCTAGAATTGCCTAATATTTTACAAGATTTTAAATTTTATTCCTTCCTAAGCCTAATATTTACTTTTTAAATTTATGGTTATCAGTGTGACTTCACCGATTTCATTATTTACATTTTACTTTTGTAAATTTATTAGAAGTATGAAAAATTACGTCATCTGTTAAAGTCTTAAAATTAGAATTTGTTAATTGTGGTATTAGAATTAATATTTGTAATGTATTCAATTTTTTAATTCTATCAGTGAATCCTTTCTGAATTACCATTGGATTTGATTTGGGATTACGATGTATTGTATTAATCAAATTTTTATGGAATGTGATGTGCTGCCAGGGCTATAGATACTAATCGAGTATTAATAAAATTATTTAATTACTGGATATAATACAATATAATTGGATTTTAAATGTTTCAGAAAATAATGCTATATTTCAATGAATGATTCTATTACCAAATAATTGTTTAAAAAAAATTAATATAGGCAATTATTTAATTGATTATTTCATCATATTATTATTCAACAGATAATTGTTATTTCAGAAATAATTATTTTGTGAAATAAATCCTTATATACCATGATTAAGTATAAAAAAAAAAAAAAAAAAACCTCTGCGATTTGAATTTGTAACTGTGCCAGATATCATGTTCACATTATCACACATTTGTGTTCTGGAGAATATACTAAACATTTAAAAGTTGATTCCAAGCTATTACTTATTATAACACTTAACTAGTATGAGGGCATCGCTGTTAAAGGATTCTAGTGTATTACATGCTAACATAAAACAATAAATCTTATTTAGTTTTTCTATGCTGTTGATTTAAAGTATAACATATATTTTATGGATATCACTGAGTGTAAAGAAAAATGCTCGTAACTACTTGTCTCTGTCTTCTGTTAGGTTTTTACTGTAGAGAAGGATGTGGAACAGACTTTTAGAGATGTATTGGTCACAGAAGGTGTAGTTTTCCTGTGCTTTGAAGAAGAAAATTTTGTTTTTCGTGTAAAGTTCAGTAAAATCTGGATTAAAAACTCTTGACTGACTAGCAGATCTTAGTTTTCTTATGTTACCTATATACGTCAAATAGATTTCTAGGCTGGAAATATTGAAGTTAGAGATAGTTCTTTACGTGAGGTTGTTACATTTTATTGATTGTTTGTGAATTTTTAACTTTTCCAGTATTTCATCTCTGTATTTTACTAATCTACAGCCTTATTGAGTTGCTGTTGATCTGATTGGCGATACCATATTAAAGTTTTTGCCAGTATTCCTTATATCCAGTGAAATCAATCTATTCCGGAACAGCCCTGGCAACCTCTCTTCATGCATTAGTGGAAATTTAGATCAACTAGTTTATGGATTTTTTCATGACACTGACACTTGAGGGGTTTTAACAGTTTTTAATGTGTACTAAATAGTTGAGAGTAAAATGGTATAATTTATCTTAAAAATGAATATGAATAATAATTAAAACAAGTCAGATTTTCAATTCAAAAATATGAGAATTCTGATGAATATTATATAATTGAGGAGAAGATGGTGCGGTAAATGATTAACAAAAATAAGTAAACAATTATTTATTAGTGCCAATGCTTTGGCCAGAATTTCAAGCCTTTATCCGAACTAAGAACAAAAAGATTATAACCAATGAATAAAGGGATATACAAGGAACGTATTCTTCATCTATTCCAACATATGTTTTTAACTTAAAAATTGACAGCACATGCCACTAACTTCACTTGGTTTTTTTTATCTCGACCAAGTCTCTTTGTTTTTTATGCCTTATTTATTTTTCTCATCTTTCTTTTTACACTCCTTCTTCTCTGCTTTTTCTTATTACTTCTCCTTTACCTACGTCATGAAGTTATGTTCACCACATATTATTATTACCTTATTTACTACTTCCTCCTTTTGTCTTTTATTTTTTTATTTTAGTATTTTACTTACATATTTCATTAATTACATATATTTCCTTTCTCATTTTTTCCTCCCTGAACTTTGATCTTAAATTATTATTATTAAATTAAAATATTCATATTTCATTATTTCTTTTTGATTATATAACTTGATATATAATTTCTTTAACCCTTATATTTTACTTATATCTAATTACCCACACTATGTTTTATTTTCCACTTTTCTCATCACTTTATTTTAAATAATTTTCTTTTTGTATATATATTTACTACCTAAATTTTCATATGTATTTTATTATTTGTTCTTTCCTCTTACTTAATTTTCATATTACTTATCTGATACAGCCTGTCTTCTTATAACACTTAGACTATACATCTCTTTCAGCACTATTTATGTATTTATATTTCTGTATGGAGCTCTTTCACATCTTTGTTAATTCTATCTAGCCACCTTGTTTTTGGCCTCCCATGTGGTCTCTTGCCTATTATACTGGCATTTTGTTGTGTTGAGGCATCCTGATGGATTGCTTCAAGCCACATGTCCCGCCCATCTTAACCTCCTTGCCATCATAGTGTGAGATATTGACCGACCAGTCTCTGCAAGCTGTTCACTGTTAGTTCTTCTCTCCCATGAGTTAAGGCTCTGTATGTATATTACGTATTTATAATGCTAATTATTTTCTAGTGGTTCTGTATATCCTTTTATTCATTGGTTGTTATCTTGTTTTGTTTTTTTTAGACCTTACAAAGGATTGAAATTCTCAGTGAAAAATTGGCACTAATAACTAAGTTTTTACATATTTGTGTTCTTCACTTACCGCACCCCCAACCATCTTTTTATATATATATTCATATTCAATTACTAACTTATCATTATGAATAATGTTATAATATTATTTTTATTGTTAATCATATTCATATATATATATTTTCTCCTAGTTGTAAGGCATGACTAAATTGAAGTATAAATTAAAAAAAAAAAAGTTTCTAAGATTCTGCGTAGACATTAAATCCTTTAGATTAATTTGTTTGGCTTTAAATTCACATTTAAACTTTTATTCAGATTCTGTGTGCTTTAAAATTTTATTGTAAAAATGAATGATTATGAGGAATTAATAATGTTATTCTTATCTATTTTTTTTTTTCTTTTAGGGAAAGCTTTGTATTTTTTGAAGCTCCCCTACTCTGAATATGTTCAGCGCATCCCGATGGTCCATTTACCTGTTTCTAATAATACTGAAGCGAAACAAGCGATAAATGATTTAATCGATAATGCAATGTTGCCGGACGATCTTCTCGAGGAAGATAAGGGGATATTATTAAGAGATCCGACATTTCAATCTAGGTGCCATGCCCTGTATTTAAGAGCGACCGGAAAACTTCCCCCGAAGTCTATTATCCCCTTACCGGAAACTGTACAACAAATCATCAATCCGGCTCCCTTTAGTGATAAGGCCAACGAGGCTCTTAAGAGGATTGCTGAAATTTTTCCTTTTACAGAACCAGAAGAAAAGGAAGAATCTCCTAAAAAGAAGTTCAACAAGGTTCAACAACCGAAAACAGGTTCCTCACACATTGATTATAAATACCTTGCTAAAGGAAATCTAGATCGTAATCCTGCTCTGGAATACACTAAAAGCATCACGGTTAATAACAAACAGGAGATTAATGAAATCATGAATTTGGTTAATACTGAGTACAATGATGTGTTTAGTGAGGAAATGTTTAAATAAGGAAATGTTTTAATCTACATGTTTATTTTACTTAATATTTTGATTGTATTCTTATTAAATATCGTACAGTGCCTTTCAAATGTCTCATTATATATTTTAATTTCTGATTGTTGAACTTTTATTTGGCTCAGGTCAGGGGGAGAGTGGATAGAAAAATAATAATCCTGTTACTTAAATTTTTAATTAGAGCATTTTAAAATTGTAGGAAATTATATTTAATCATATTTTCTAGTTTTAATCCATGAAAAAGTTGATTTTTTGTATTATTTCATTAAAGTAATAATGTCAATGTTCATACCAGTTTTATATAATATAATTATTTTGTCCTATTTTAGGTTGAACTGTAAGGAATGATACTATTTAATTCTTGAAAAGTTACTCTGAGCTAGTTTGTGAATACAATGCGAAATACAGCATTTTAGTCTATTTTTCAGTTTATTTTACTTTTATAATTATAAATTAAAAGATATTGTGAATAATGTAAAAACTACTGTAATATATGTTTAACTGGTTAAAAATTGGTTAGACAGGTATGTAAAGTTTTTGTATATTTCTCAGTTATATATTGGATAATAAGGACTTAACCATTTGTAAATATATTGTGTTCGCTTGTTCATGTTTATAAAGATGTATTTAATCCTATTTTTTTAAATGAGTGAATATTAATGTATTAAATAAAGTAAACGATTTTCACTTCTAATAGTTTGTATAATTTGTTTAATTTTTATTATAGGAAGATAGTCCAGGTTACGGTCAATAAAGGTCCCAAAATATTAAAAGAAAACTATTTATTGTTAATCAATGTTTCGTCCCACTTTGCAGAGCTTCTAGTTTTATTTATTTTTTTAACTGACTACTATGTAAAAAAATCTTCCTTCCAACTCCACCATGGATCTGTTAGTTTCACATTCTCTCATACGCAACCCTTAACCTCCCCCTAATTGGTTAGACCAAGGACCAAAGAAATTGTTTAATGATGCAATAAAAATATGCTAATTCTTTTATCGACCTTCCCTTTAAGAAAACTTGAGTGTTTCTTAAATGGTTTATTTATTTTTGACAAAATCAAATTCTTACATATAATAAATCAATGATTATTGATGATACTTGGAAATATTAGCAATGTTTGATTCAAAACTTGTTAGTTTCAGTCTTAAATCGCCTTAAAAACTCCATTTCAACTTATTTCTCTGCTTTTTTTTAAATGGATAACTCATAACTGAAGCCAGGGATCCACTTGGAAATGGATTAAAAAGTTTTGAATATTTTTGTTCTTATATTAATAGTTGTTACTCTGATATATTTGTTAATTTGAATTGGAAATTGCTTCAGTTTATTTATTGAAACACTTTTTTTCTAGGTCAACTAATAGTTAAATGACTTCATGTTGAAAATGACTGTCAAATTTTTCAATTTGTGCAGAAGATTTCACAAAAATGCATTCTGAATTAAGTATGGTTTCAATATCTCGAAAGCAGAATTTAAAATCAGATGTCCCAATTGTTGTAAATTTGAAATGTATCTGAAATATTTAAATAACAATGGAGATTTAAAGAAGTTTTAATACTGCCTCAAAAATAAGTTTCATATTACGTGCCAATTTGTAAGAGAAGAATTCAGATCAGAGTTGGGCAAAAAGTAATAGTTATTACAATTACTTTCTAATTACTATAATGAGCTGTAAATTAATATAAAGAGAAGATGGGAGGGAAGGGGTTTGGTCAGATGCAGTCTTACCAAATTTAGATATATTGGTGGTGCTAGCTTGAAACCGGCCTGTGATGTTGATTTTTTTCATTGAGTGGTGGTTCCACCAAATGAAAAACTTTGACCCCCAACCATGGTTAGGTAGTATAGGACTCCAATAGGAGTCTTGCCGAAAAAAAAATAAAAAAAATAATAATAAACTTATTCAACTGGGCTGAAAAACAAAACGAGACAACAACCTTAATTCAGACTATAAAAATAAAAATAAAATAATAATAAACAAACTTGGAAATATACAAAACTTCTCTCTTGTTCCTTCTTTATTCACTTTTGTGGACACTATATTTTTTTATCTTAATTTTTGTTCATCTACTAACTCCAAGGACTTGGGTTCGAATCCGGATAGGCAGAAATTTGTTTTCTGTTGCACTGTAGCCGTGAGTCAACCGTGTGGGTTCTGGAGCCCTCCTGGGGTCTATCCAGCCTCATAAATTTGGTACCCTTAATTGGGTAAAAACCTGGTGGTCGAGCGTGATTCTGTCCATATCACCTCCTCGCATAACCGTTGGTCTAGTAACAGTACTTACAAAGTACTGCACCCGTAACCCTTCATGGGTTGTAGTGGTACAGATTTTAATTTAATTTGAATTTGACTTGATGACCCAACAATAATTCGCAATTGCTATATTTGAGGATGTATATAGATTTAATGAATGCAATCGATAGTTTGATTTATATTATTTAGTCGATATGTTTAGTCAAATTAAATATATATGTGTACTTAATTATTATGATTCGGTAACATAAATTAAAGCAATATATGGGAAGATATTCGTTTTTACTATCTTAGCAAAGGTTGAAATAGCAGACATTTAGCTTTTCAACGGTTCTATTAACCTAGGGATTGTTAATATCCTAAGATTTTTCAGCAATGAAACAAAGTTGATATTCAGTATTAGCATCTCAAGAAACCCTTAAATAGGAATTTTCGAAAAATTGTAAAATAAAATTTTCGCCATACCTCGGCCTTTGATTTCCATTGAAAAAAAAAATCATTGTTTCATTAACTTTAACCTTGTCATAGTGAAAGGGAACATTTTGAAAAAAAAAAAAACAGCACATTAACCGGCCCAGTAATTCAAAAGTATATTGTGGACGATGATTCGACCTTCCCTTTTATATTTATATTGTATATTTCACCGTGAGAGGCCTCTGGTTTGGATCTCGGGGACAATACCAGATAGAACAAGGAGCTTCTTAGAAGGACTAGGTGTTAGTATCGGGGATATTGCGATCTTAGCAGATATTATTTTGGACTCCCTGGGGATAATACATCATCACCTGCATGGGAACTAGTTCTAGTTTATTTATTGTTTTATTTATTTATTTTAGTACGTGGACCTGTCGATTTGTGTGTTTTAACTTATTTATTCATTAAATTATTTTATTTTTATTATTATTTTTTTTTTACTTATGTATCCAATATAGTATTTCTTTTAACCAACTTTTTATTATATTTTCTTTTCGATCTATGTATTAGTTTTGTTTTGGTAAAATTTATTTATTTATTTGTTTTGGCGTAAACTGATCTACTGCTGTGACTAGTATATCTCTGGTTTGATCTCACATCGCTGTCTAATAGTGAATTTGTTTAGCGGGTCACTGGGGACGATCTGAGAGCGGGAATTCGGGAGAGTGAATTTGTCGATGAATAGAAAAAATGTTTTCTTTCTATTTTATTATACCATGTAGAAATATGTAATTTATATATGTCCGATCACGGATTGATAAGTATGCTGTGTAATGTAGCAACCCAATGTATTTGGGCAGCATGAATGAATATTTCTCTCTCTCTAGATAATACTGTGTAGTTTTTTTTTCTTGCCCATTGCATTATATAATTGTTTCTTTAAGTTGTTTTCCATTATTTGTAGACTAGTAATTATACTTAGTTCACATTAAAGTAATAAAAAATTGGGATGAAATAATCGACTTTTTTCTCCTTTTGGACTCTTGGACTATAGGGTGTAAGACCTAGTTACCAAATGTATGTGTAGTAAACTATATTAAGTTAGATTAATTTTGTATAGTTCGCCCATGAGTTAAATTCGACTTATACGAAATAGGGTTTCCATCCAAATTGGATTAATAATAACTAGTTGGCGATGGACGAAGTTGATCTAGATGAAGCAGTGAGCCAAGGTTGTCCGAAAGGAGGTTATAGGGTTAGCTGGTTCCATCTTAATATATGAACCAAGCTTGTTTTCTTCGCTTCCTCGTCGTCGCCGATATAGATTTCACTGGATCCGGTTTTGTTCAAGCCGAGTCCTCGTGTACGCAGGCGAGGTGGCCAAAAGCTTTTGAGAGTTTTGTATTTCTTTTTTGTGTTACGTACTCATTTCAGAACCTGTACTCTATTGCATTTTTTTGTATTTCTTAAAAATAAAATTTATTGCAAAAGACTGATCTAGAAAGTAATTTTTTATTAACTGTTCCATGAAAAAATTGACTTTATTAATTTTATAATTAGTCCTATTTAGAACAGCAAATATATTTTTAGATTCTTAATAGACAGAAAAGAGAGGAAACTGCTCGTCGACTCCGACTATTATAGCACTTACTAGACAAACGTCTAAACTTCCAATCCATCACAGAAAACTGATCTACATGACTATTTTAAGTACAATATGGACGTACGGAGTTGAGCTTTGTGGCTCCTCTAAACCTTCGAATTCCTCTCGTATCAAATCCTTACAATCCAAAATTCTTCGTAAAATCCTCAAAGCTCCTTACTTTGTCACGAATAAAATCATCCATAAAGTCCTTAATGTTCCATATGTAACCGATCTAGCCACCAGATGTAAATCCTTCCATTATTATAAGCTCCCTAACCATCAAAACCCTGTAGTATCTAATCTTGCTTTCTCTTCTATTCATGACAGTCCTCCGAGGCGCCTGAAAAGAAGATGGCCAGGGAGAAACCTTAAAATTCGAATTTTCGAAAAAATAGGAAAATCAACTTTTTTGGGCCAAAATGTTTGCCACCCATTAACCTTTGATCTCTTTTGAAAAATAAAACAAATTGCAATAACTTCAACATGACTTTACCAAACAGTAGCAATGGTTTAGGGGTCTATAAACTGTACCAAAGGCAACAAATCTATTTAAACAGATTAAAACTGGAGATGTAAAATAAAACGTTTAAAATATTTTCTTTATTTGAAACCAATATTTCACCCAAGGGCATTAAGTCTAAATTAATGTAGGTTAAAAGACCCGGCATTCAGCTTTCCAACAGTTCTATTAACGCACGAATTGATTTAAATGTAAAAGAGTTATGAACAATGGTCACCGGTAGAAAAAAAAACTCTAAATAAATAAACTTCAAAAATTTCTGATTTTTAATTTATTTGAAAAATAGTATTTGAAGGTTTCAGACGACGCTATGAATGAATATGAATTGCTATTTCATAAAACAATTTTTTTACCTACTTTACTGAAATCTTTATTATTTCATTATTTTTTTTTTTAATTTTTCGTGAATTAAAATTGAGTTTTGAAAAAATTGGAACAGCCAATAACCTTCCCGGGAAAATCCTGAACATTTAGCAAAACACCACAAACCCAATTGGATGCTCGGTATGGTTGAGCATAAAATACCAACAAAGAACTATTGATTTTTATGTATTAGATACAGCCTGAATGTCATATATATCATTGATAAGAGATTTCCTTTTTATAATACGATTCAGTTTATTATAGGATATCCAATGAATGAGGTTAACGACAGCCTTTATATTCTTCTAATTTCTATTCGGATTATGCTAGTGTGGACAGTCGGATTAGGAAGGCCTGTTCCGACCTAGTTATAAAGAATTTAGGAACTAGTAATCAAAGAGCTTTTGCTAGTTGTATGTTTTTAGGCCATCGGCTTCCTGTTCCCGCCTCCGTTGGACGTTGAGTGATTGTAGAAGAGAAACAGGTAAAAATAGATTCTAAAATTAGAATTGTGAAACTCACGAAAAAAATAAATCAACGATTTTGTGAACAGTTCCATCGCTAACGTCGTATTCCCCCCTCAATTCTGTTTTGAAAATAGACATAAAGAAAATGAATTTTTTCGTTAATAGAGAAATTGGACAACTCCTGGTTAAATGTTATAGTTAAAATCATTAATCTATTTAATATTAGAGAAGTAACAAACAATAAAAAGAAAATATTTCTTCATATTTCCCCCTACTCCATTTCTCTTCTAACTTGTTCCTTCTTTTCACCTCTCCGGACATTTTAAATTTATTTTAGCTTATTACTTCTTACTCACCTATATTACTATGTATCTTTTATCCATTTTATTATATATATATAGTTTTCTTTCATGCACTTCATTATGTTGATTTAAATTGTTTTTCATTATTTTTGGCATAACTTACTTATCTTAGTAGGGGTATTCATGATATTGTGTTAAATGTAAAATGTTTTACCATGTCATAAGTATAAGATTGTGAGCAGCCCTATTTAAAGTCGTGTTAAATGGTAAATGGTTTTTTCCGATCCCTCTAAAACAGAAAGAAACAATGAATTAGTGAGTGCTTTATTGTGAAAAAAAAGAAAGAAAGGAAATAAATCGTGTTTTGTACTACCTTATACTACCTTTGGTATTTATGATTACCTGTAATGTTTATTGTTATTTATGAAATATCCATTCTAGATAGTACTATTTTTAAATCCGAAGGTGAGGGGCCTCCTCGTAAATGCTTAAGAGCTCCTAGCGGACTTTCTGAGCAACTTCTTCAGTAACCTTTCCTTCCAAAACTTCGTGTTATTGTTTACTTCTAAGTTTTGATTACATTAATTTATTACAATATGCCTAAAATAAGTGAAAAGTAGAAGTGTAAAAGTTTGGCTACTGATTATATTTTTAAAAAAAATCCAAGACAAAAGAAAAAACAATACAAAACACAAACCACGAGTAAGTAACCTAACACGACAACAAATAAAGCAGTGACAAGCTCAGCTGGTCTGTTTCGTGACGTCATTCTCCATTTAACAGACCTAGTGACAGACTCTCAGCCATGTTACATGTTATCGTTTTAATATGGTAAAAGAAGGAAATATTTCTCCATTAAACATAAGTTTTTCCATTTAACACGGTTTAACATGTTAAACTAAAGATCATGAATACCCCTATTATGAAAATTCCATTACTCATCATTTACATTACATTCCGAACCTTTTTCTTACATATATATATTTTTGTTTACTTGAACATTGTAAGTTTTTAACCTCTTCATTTATTTTGTATAATTCTTTCCTCTATATTGTTATGTTTTATCTTCTGTTATTATCAATCAACTAGTATCTAAATAATTTATTGTTATGTTTGTTTATTATAGTTTTCTTTCTTTTCTTTTATGTTTTTTCTGAGATACAGTAGTATCTTATTCTTTGTTTTTTTTTCAGTCCTGACGAAGACCTGAAATTCAGATCGAAACGTATAAATAAGTTTTATTTGTGTTTTTACTGACCGTACCCTCCTCCCCTCACCCCCACGTATTCCTTTCGTAGGCGTGGCATCCAATACGGCATATATGACAGTTGACAGTCGAGAGTTGCTGCCGCCCTCCATATACCAGAGATGACTTGGCAGAGGAATACAAAAAAAAAGTTGAGAGTTACTCAAAGCTTGCTCACATTTTGTTGGCGATGTTAGTTTTTGAATTACTATTAATTCTGTCATTTTTTTGTTAAAAGTATTGTATATTATAAAAGATATAGTCAACTGTTTTTACATTTTTTTAAAACCAACTTTCTGTATTATATCAGAAACAATTATTTATTTGTATCAAACTTTATATTTTAATGTTTTCCTTAAATGAAATTAATTTTTAATTAACTGTTCCAAGAAAAAATAATAGAAAAAATTGCCTATATTAATTTTATAATTACTCCTGCCTGTTTAGAATAGTAAGTATATTTTTAGATTCTTAATAGACTGAAAAGACAGGAAACTGCTCGTCGATTTCGACTATTACAACATTTACTAGACGTACGGTCTAAACTTCCAATCCATCACAGAAAACTGGTCTAAATGACTATTTTAAGTACAATATGGACGTACGGAGTTGAGCTTTGTGGCTCCTCTAAACCTTCGAATTCCTCCCGAATCCAATCTTAAGTTGCCGATTTGGCCAGAACCAGATACCAATCCTTCCATGATAAACTTGCCAACCACTCAAACCCACTTGTTTCTATCCTGGTTTCTCCTTCATTACCTAATAATCCTCCTTGGCGTCTGAAAAGAAGATGGCCTAGATCTCCTCCTCTAGAATTGTTATTGGAGTTCTATTAATGGGTAGATTCTCCGAAAAAATCAACTAAACTGTTTTAATATTTTGAAAATGATAAAAAACCAACGTATCATTCTAGGGGTAGCTCGTCTCAACTATCATTTCGTAGGATGTGACATCTGATGATTTCTTTATAATGAAGCATTAATTATAATTTTTTTTTTTGTAACTACAAGGTATAAAAGCTTAAAATAAGATTAATAATTGATTGGGTTTAAGTTTAACCATTTAGCTGGGAAATTATGACGCAGACCATTCTTTTTAAACTCTAACCGAACTTTAAAAAATTTGTTATCCATATAATAATTTATCATCCCTCATTATTGACAAGGCATCTTGATGCTCTAGAAAACTGAGGTTTAGAATGCACCTTCGAAATCAGATAAGTATAACGGAATATCGATATGAAGTTAGATTCGATTAATCGATTTTGGAGAAAGTGTGACAGCCTGTGTGCTGTGTATCATTACGAAAATGGTCGCTTACAGATTGCTTTCGAATTAGTCATCCTAAATATCTGCCGTGGCCTTATTGAGTCCCTCAATGCTGTGTGTGATTTCTCGAGGATTCTGGTTTGATTATGCTTACTAGTTCTTAATAAAAATCTTTGTGCATAAAATAGTTTTTAATTTAAATTTCAGAATATAATTTTGAAATTAATGTTATTTTTCAATTTACAGGGTGGTATAGAATGCCAGAAACGGGAGTAAGAGAGAAAAAGTTTCGTGTCAGTAAGTATGTGTACTCTTTAATCATCGAGAGATTCAAGCTTGTTAAGTCTGATAACATGCTTCAAATTTTAACACAATTGCCATTGTCAATTATTTATCATTAATCGATTTTCTTTAAAACGTCTTAAATTATGAAAGCATTATGCGCTAATAAATTAATTTTCATCAAAATGTCTAAAATACCCTTTATTCTTACAGATACAATTTTTACTTCACTAGTACAATTCTTACATTTACTAGTTTACAATCTATATTTCATTTACTCACAAATGGATGATTTTTTTTTATAACTATTAATGAATTCTATCTTAAACAAGAAATTTTATATATATAAACAATTATTTTTATTAAGTTTTTCATCATGATGATGGGTTTTTTACTTAAAGAAGTTTCTCTAAAATCAAAAGAAAAATAATTAATAGTTTAATTTTACCTTTAGATATTTTTCGTTATATAAATAATATCTTTTTGAAAATAAAATAAATTATTATATTTTTTTTATTTTTGGAAAATTGTTCAATTTCTTTACAATATTAAAATGAATAACTAAACGGTGTTTGGTATATTGGTTAAGTTCATACAAATTGAGTAAACACCATTAAAGAATAATTTTTTTTTGGTTTATTCAAGTGAATCGACATGAATTTAAAATTATAATTATTAAAAAAATTTAAATATTAGAAGTAGTCTAACTACAATTCTAGAAAACTCTACGATATTTTTGAAAAACAATAAATTAATAAAAATACTGCACTGCCCGGGAATCGAACCCGGGTCGCTAGAATGGGAATCTAGCATGATACCATTACACCAGCAGTGCTTGTGATGTTGTTCACTAAATTTAGTATTGTTGTATCACTTTTCCTAACTAGTAAAAAGTTGTAATTTTTTAAAATCATTTTAGTAGAACTTTTTGAAGGTTCATTTTGTGATTAGATTTAATAATCGTTTAAAGAATATAATCTATTATATTATCCTTAAGCTTTTTGATAAATTTCATAATTTATTTAATATTATGAAGGAAACTGAATTTCATTGAAACTTTAGATGTTTTACAATTTATAAAGAATGACCATGATACAAATATGCAATCAGAAAATAATTTTTTTTTTAATAATTCATTTATTGTTATTTACAACTGTATAAAAATATATACAAGTAATTTCTTAATTTAAAACAATTTTGATCCTTTTTTCCTCTCTACTTTTATTCTTTAAAATTTCTCCAACGTTTCGGCCCTAAGGCCATTCTCAAGGATACCACCTTCAATATTAATGTCATTTTTTTTTAATCTTAAAATTGCAGGCTAATTGGCCTTGTCACATCTAACTTTTTCTAAAAAATTTATATCTTAGATTTAAAAATTTTTTACAAAACACTTTCCTTCCTTCCTTCACGTACATTTACAACTTAAAAATAGAACAGGTTAGAAACAAGTGGGTTTGGATGGTTGGGAATTTTATCATGGAAGGATTGGTATCTGGTTCTGGCCAAATCGGCAACATATGGAACATTGAGATTCTGATGGATGACTTGATTTGTGACAAAGGAGCATTTAGGATTTTACGACGGATTTTGGACTGTAAGGATTGGATTTGGGAGGAATTAGATGGTTTAGTGGAGCCCCAAAGCTCAACTCCGCATGTCCAGATAGGCCTTATTATAATAGTCATGTAGATCAGTCTTTTGTAATAGATTGGAAGTTTAGACCGTTTGTCTAGTAAATGTATTAGTCGGAATCGACGAGCAGTTTCCTGTATTTTCAGTCTTGTAGGAGGATTCCATGTCAGTCGTTTGTCCAGATGTAGTCCTAGAAAATTAATTTAAATTTTTTTCATCACTTTTATCGTTGGAAATGTTAACTAATCTTTATATAGTTAGTGATACATATTGGTATATTCAAAAAACAATTATTGTTTTTCAAGTTAGTTGTTTTTCCTATATATTTTTTTAAATAAAAATCATTCATCAAAATCAATATTTCTTAAAAAAAATGTTCTTTGTTTTTTTTCAATTGAATTTTAATCAGAATAGTAAGTGATTTAAATTTAATTTCGCCCGAACTATTTAAAAAATATATATTTATGATAATAAGTCTGTAAATGAATTTGATGGGTACGTTCATTAAGATACGACTTTTCGCTGAATCTATTTATTTCGTTAATGAAAACAAAAATAGTAAAGGATTATTTTGAATTTTTAAAGTTTAAAAAAATACTAAAGTTAAAAAAGTAAAAATCTTTTCAAGACAATATATATTTAAAGATTTTTTATTGGATTCAACTGTTAAAATATGGCTGGCATACGATGACATGTAATGTCTGATATACGGTGACATGTACTGTCTGACATACGAAGGGTTATTTACAGTGTTACCACCCTATTCTAACCATGGTGAGGGTCATGTTATGATTTCGTGGGACCGCCGCAGAAATAAAATTGGATTAATTGTAATTTGTGACAAAGTAAGGAGCATTAAGGATTTTGGGCTGTAAGGATTGGATTCGGCTGGAATTCGATGGTTTAGTGAAGCCCCAAACCTCAACTCCGTATGTCCAGATAGGCCTTATAATAGTCATGTAAATTAGTATTTTGTAATGGATTGGAAGTTAAGACAGTTTGTCTAGTAAATGCTGTAAATGCTAAATGACCCCATAGGCCGGTTTCGAACCTCGCAGCTGCAGATACGATCCAGTTTAAGTTGGAGGACAAACGACCCTAATTTGTTTAACCGGTGTGTTTGTAGCTATTTAGTGATTTTGTGTGTGTATGGCAAAAATAATTTTTAAGTTTATTATTTGAGGTTGCTTGGTGGTATCCTACGAATGTCAAAACGTGCAACTCGACAACAAAATACTTACGTCGTTTATTATAAACAAAATAGCATTATTTGTATAGACACTGAATTTCAGATAGGCTTTAAGAGAGAATATCCTTTTTTTTTTTTTATTCTGCTTGTTTAGAATAGTTTCACATTTTTTAAGACTTCAAGTCCATAAAGACAATGTGATTGACCCATATCTGTTATTGGAGGAGGTATTTTTAGTACGATTTATATTAACATAGATGTTGATAGAAAGCTGTCAGATAACGGTATCCTTTTGTTCTTGACAAATCCAGATAAGTATCTAGGTATCTAGGGATCGAGATATAGACCCATGGACATGTGTAGAGCCGTAGGCAGCCAAAAGAATCTGGTTCATGTAAGAAAGGCATTAATCACACAATGTTTTTCTATCAATCATGAAGTTTGTCTTCGAGCTTTCTTTTTGAATTTCTTCTAGCGCACTCGACGTGAGAAACTCTTGATAAGAGCTTAATTATTCAAAACTTCCGAGTCATTTCGAATCTACTTTCAAATCACCGAAAGTAATCAATGCATCAATATAGACATGTTTATGATGCGCGAATTTCTAATGATCCAATGACTTTCAAACAATGATTTAATATATCGCGATATATCGCGCTTATTGAAGATGAGTTATCCATTTAGTAACTTTGAACTCAAATGACATCTGACAAAAAAACGATTTTATTTTAATTTGAATTGAACGTATTCCAAAGGTAGATACTGGATATTTTCTATGCTGGTGTCGTTCTATAGACTGCCCCAAAACCAATAGTATTGTCATAAAACAACTCCTAAATTGTATATAATTATAAAATTAAATTGTATTATAATTATTAGTCCTGATGAAGCCTTGCATCGTGGGCCGAAACGTTCGCTAATATTAAATAGTTTTACAACTATTTGACTATTTTTCTTTGACCGCACCCAGAACATCTTCTTTTTATTGTCATGCTTTACTATCATCGACTACTACTGCTTTACTATCTTTACTGAAAGATCGATGATAGTAAAGCATGAAATTTTCTAGTTAGTGCAAATAAATACAATTTAAAATTATTATGGAAATAGAAAAAAATATAATGAATTATATTATTATTAATAAAAAAAACATTTTATTCTAATTTGAATTGGAAGTATTTTAAAGGTAGTAGACACCGAATATTTTCTCCACTGGTGTCGTCCTATAAACTGCTTCAAAACCAGTAGCATTGTCACAAAGTAGATTCTAAATTGTATATAATTATGTTCATAACGTAATAATTGTACAGAAATAAGAATTGAAAAAGGATGTTAAGTGGCTTGTGAAGCAAAATGGGAAACTCATTTAAAGGCGGGAACAGCCCACAAGAGTTGATGTTGATGATGTGCGAATAAATATGTAATAAATTAAGTATTTGCGAATATGCTAAGGAAAGGTTTTATTTATCGGTTATAATATTATTCTAATAATAAAGTTTTGTTCAATTCTTATTCCCGTACATTTATTTATCACCTACTTATTTTTAATATTCAGTTTCACTTAGGTCTTGTTTCCTTCCTTCTTCTAATTGAATCTTATACTCTCTTACTTTGCTAGATTAATTTAGTTGTTAGTATGTTTTTTGACAGATGAACCCTTGCAAAGTGAGGAGGAATCGTTGGCTTACAATTAATAGTTTAATTATTAAGGAACAAAACCTTTCCTTAGCATATTCGCAAATACTTAATTTATTACATATTTATTGGCATTTATTCATCAACATCAACTCTTGTCGGCTGTTCCCGCCTTTAAATGAGTTTCCCATTTTGCTTTACAAGCCACTTAACAAATCCTTTTTCAATTCTTATTCCCGTACAATAACAAGTTATGTACTTAATTATAGACGACACCAGTGGAGAAAATATTCGGTCTCTACGGTGCAAGCTTTGAAATACGTCCAATTCAAATTAAAATAAAATCTTTTTTTTTTTTTTTA
>NW_027112045.1:113749-123864 GCF_000696795.3 Halyomorpha halys
TATATCAATTATTTATTAAATAATTAATAAAATAAAATAATTATTTATATTTATACTATAATTATTTATGACATGAATAAATATTTTTTTGTTGATTTATGTTTTTCCATGGTGACCGCAGCTCCGACCATCTTCTCCAATAATTTTATTATTCTTATTTAATTTATGTTTACTTTGTTCATTTAGGTTTACATCATTTAAGTGTTGGTATCTTTTTTGAGCTCTGAAACGTGGGGCCAAACTAGAAAGCGTCGTAAGTCTAATTTTTATCAAGCTTCTGAAGTCGTCGTACAAATAATTGCTTTATTCTAAGTTTGTTCCTACACGAGTTTAACTATCAACTGAAGGGAACATGCTCAGTACGGTTTTTTTTTGTTCCAAAACCGTCCTAGGCTGGGAAGGATTGTACATAAGCACAATTTGGTTCTATACTGCTAAGATTCGTAGGTTACGTCCTTCATATAGTACAAGAGCCCGAGAGGAAAAAAAGTAAGTTATTTCACCACAATTACTTACTTTCATTACTTTAATGAAAATATGGATAATATTTAGTCAGATTAATGAGTCTTCCAAGTATAATTAAGGGCAATAAAAAAGGCAGCTGTTTCGACATGTTAAAAAAAAATTTTCATTCAGCTCCATATCTTTTAAGTTGCCTACAAAACTATAGTAACTATAACTATAATTGGCCGTATATTTTCAAATTATCAAAAAGATAGCCTATTTAATTTCCGATGTTTCGCCCCACTTTGTAGAGATTCATCAGAGCTATAAAGATAAAAAAACAACTAAGAGTATTTTTAAATAGTCAGATAACAAGATACAAAAAGGTAAATAAAGGTAGGGTTAAAATTATGCAAAAATAAGTGAAAAGAAAATTATATACAAATAAAATAGTATTAATATAAAAGCTCTCCGATACAAAAGTCTTTCCAGGAAAGCAAAGCTTTTGTTGTACAAAACAATAATTAGACCAGTGGTAATGTATGGCAGCGAGACATGGACTATATCCAAGAAAAATTGAAGAGCTCTACTGGTTTGGGAGAGAAGAGTCCTGAGAAAGATCTTTGGAGCCGTTAAAGAGGAGCACAGGTGGAGAATCAGAAGCAATGACGAAATAAAGGAATTGTATGGAGAGCCTGATATCCTGTGTGCTATTAAGAAGAGCAGGCTAAGATGGTTGGGGCATGTGGAAAGGATGGAGCCCTGCAGGCTACCTAAAAGGATGCTAAATGGTGCACCAGGAGGAAAAAGGGAAAGCGGCAGATCCAGGCGTCGGTGGCTGGATGATTTGAGAGGGATGGGAATTGAAAATTGGAAGAGACTCGCTGGAGACCGGGAGGCATGGGAAGAACGGTGGCAGAGGCCCAGGTCCTACAAGGACTGTAGCGCCCAACAGTGAGTGAAGAATAAGAAAAAAATACGTAAACTCTAAGGTTAAAAATGTACAGGAAACGTAAAAATATAAAAGTATATATGGGAAAACAAAATGGACTCACTCA
Source organism: Halyomorpha halys (assembly GCF_000696795.3). Classification (NCBI taxonomy): domain Eukaryota; kingdom Metazoa; phylum Arthropoda; class Insecta; order Hemiptera; family Pentatomidae; genus Halyomorpha; species Halyomorpha halys. The sequence goes on from NW_027112045.1 coordinate 115,252, forward strand.
TAGACGGAAAATAAAGAAGTAAGTTGAGATTAAATATCAATTTTGACTAGTAATTATACATAGTTTCCAAAAGTAATCCAAAATAGGGGTGAAATAACTGCCTTTTTTTCTTCCTGGTTCTTGTACTATATGAGAGCGCCATGGTATTGGTATACATCATAACAAACCAGACATACTCCTCATTAATGAGACTGAAGAAGAAATCGAAGATTATTGATATTGCAATTCCAGTAACATTTTTGTCCTCTTGGGCTTTTTGTATTATTATACATATACGCTTTCAAACCTTCAATGTTTCTTTGTTGCAAATTTTGTTTCTTTTGTTTTTTTTTAGTTTATTCCCTATAAATCCTAAACGGCGGATCCTTGTAAAAAGTTATTGTGCAAAAAATTAAAGAACATTACATTCTGCGTCGAATATGTAGCTTAACATAATAGTACAAGAGCCCAAGAGGAGGAAAAAGGCAGTTATCTCACCCCAATTTTTGATTATGTTAATGAAAACTATGTATAATTAATAGTAAAAAATGATGAGTCTGCCAAGTATAGGTAGGGGGAATAAAAAATGGCGGCTGTTTAAAAGTTATAAAAAAACCTAATTTTTCATTGGGAGCTCTATATCTTAAAAAGTTGGAACAACACAAGAAAACCGAAGAGAACGTCATTTAAAGAAGAGTAAATTTGCTAAAATATGAGCCCTAATGGAGTTATTTACGTTTAATAGTTTTCGAGATAAAGCTTTTTAAAAAGCTTCAAAACGTTGTCCCGCCAATCCCCACTCTTCTCTCCACTAGGTCAGTTCAAACAACCACTTCTGACTGTACGGAGCATGCGTAGTACGTTTTTTCCCTCCCAAATCCTGTACTGCGCATGCTTCGTATAGTTCTGGATAGTCAGTAGTGATTGTTGGAACAGATTTATTCCGTAGACTGAACAATCTTTCCTAACCTTTCCTTTCCTCTCCTCGCCTACCATTGCAACTTTACAAATAGAAATTCCTCGTATCGGTTTTTCAAAACTATGTTTCATTAATATCGCGATATTATAAGTTTACCATGACAAGTAAACTGGGTAGAAGGAAAATTATCCACTCTCCAACCATAGTTATGAACTTATTTAAATTCATGAAAACAAAAGCTGAGATTGGTCCAATCCATATTTCCTCTGTTATGAAAAGACTGTATTTATCATAAATTACTGCATTTATCATAAGTAAATCCCATTCTAGGACCAAATATACTGCATTTTAAAATATTAAAACTATGAAAATAGTTGCAATAACTGTTTAAAAAAAAATTAACTTTAAAAGAGGCAGTTTTTTCTGAACACGATGATTATTAAATCTCAAAAATGACTTTTTGGAAGATACTGTGTTCTTAAAAAACAATTCAGAATAGGGTTGTCAATGTATTTTCTCTTAATATATTTATCTACAAAGTAAAACAAGAATAAATAAGAAACAGTCCTAGTCAAAGATAAACAATAACCTAAAGAAACTAGTAACCTCCCGTATTAGTAACTTAAGAGATCTAGAAAAGGTACCTATCTAATCTCATTGATAACCTACCTGAACTCATTGAGCTTTACCAAGTTCCAGTCTGCCTCTGGGTTTGTTACCGTATGGAGGGGAGAAGGAACTAGGGTGGGGGGTGCGCGAGTTTTCTTCTCCTACTGGTAGACTTATCTTGGATGAACTATACCTAACTTGGATTCCTCATACACAGTGAACACAGGACAGCCATCGTTAGGTTCATCATATCTATATGATGATTGAAGTTCTCTGTGAAGATCTTACTTGTTGGCATCCTTGGAATCCATTATTCAGGCTAAACAGAGATATATATTTCTTGCAATTTATCTAATTTTAAATGCCATTAATTATTGATAAATTATCAAAAAAGAGCATATTAATTTTGTTAAAAAATTCTCATCTTGTATGTTTATCCTAATTTTAGTATACATACTTATTACAAGCATAATTTCATATAAGAACAGTAACATTTCATGAAATATATACTAAAAAGCCAGTAGCTAGTGAATTTATTGTGGGAAATGTTTATCTCAGGAACCATGAGACGCAGTACTCATAGCACTCAGATTAAAGATAGTTTATTGTGCTATAAAATAGTTTATGACTTTGAAAGATTATTAGTTTTCATGATATTTGAAAAATTAATTGACAAAGCAATGATTTCTAGTTGTTTGAAAAACTTTTAGTACATGAAAAGCTATAACTCAGGAACCGTTAGACGTAAAGATGTCTGTTGTCACTCAAATTAAAGCCAGCTGAACGTATAATAAAGTAGTTCATGACTGCTATCTTCGTAGGGTTGGTAGTTTTTATGATAGTTGCATATGAAAATTTTGTCCGAAAAAATAGATTTATTAATTCAATTTATTTTAGCAAATATCATGAAAATTACTACTCTTACGAAGATAAACGTCTTAATTAAGGCACAATAAACTATCTTTAATCTGGGTACTAATAGACATTTGTACGTCACATGCTTGCTTTATCTTAAGATTTTCCATAATAAATTAACAAAATTAGAGTATCAACACAAATAAATAATAAAAAAGTTAAAATCATTATTTTATTTTATTTTTGAAAAGTTGATTATAATAACGGAATACTTCTAGAGGCATAATAATGAGGCGACATTTTTTTATCAGTACCAGTGATGAAATTTAATCTATTGGCTATGAGGGCATCATATTATGTGTATAATCTAATAACGCTTTGTCAAAAAGACTTAGTACAACAAACGAAGGAGAGAAAAAACGCAGTTATTTCACCCCAATTGTGACTATAATGAATGAATATGTATAATTACTAGTCAACATTAACAAGTCTGGTAAGTATAGTGAGGGAAAATAACAAATGGTGGCTGTTTCAAAACGTTAAAGAACATAATTTTTCGTTCAGAGTTCCATATAGTTAAAACTACCAACAACACTAGAAAACCTAATTGGATATCATTTAAATTAGAGTAAATTTGCTAAAATATGAGCCCTAATAGAGCTATTTATGGTCAACCGTTCTCGATTACTTTTTAAAAACATTTCATTCACTATATACTAAAAAATCAATAATTGTTGAATTTAAAACACTAGTAAAACTTTTTTCTTATGAATCATGAGATGTACTGATACTTTAATGTCCTGTAGATTAGTTTATGGCGGTCAACTTTGTAGGTGTAGTAGTTTTCATGATATGTGATAAAATAAATTTTTTTTAAATAATTTATTTACTGTTATTTACAACTGTATAACATATATAGAACAAGTAAATTTGCTGTAGGTGAGATAGTGACATGAAACAAACATGTGGAGAATCTACCCATTGATAGAACTCCAATAACATTTCTAGAGGAATTTCTCGAGGCCATCTTCTTTTCAGACGCCTAGGAGGATTATTAAGTAATGAAGGAAAAACCAGGTTAGAAACAAGTGGATTTAGGTGGTTGGGAAGTTATCCATGGAAGGGATGGTATCTGGTTTTGGCCAAATCGGCAACATATGGGACATTGAGGTCATGATGGATGACTTGATTTGTGACAAACTAAGGAGCGTTAAGGATCTTAAGAAGGATTTTGGACTGTAAGGATTGGATTCGATGGTTTAGTGGAGCCCCAAAGCTCAACTCCGTATGCCCAGATAGGCCTTATAATAGTCGTGTAGATCAGTCTTTTGTAATAGATTGGCAATTTAGACCGTTTGTCTAGTAAAAAATAGTAAATAAATAAATAGTTGTAATAGTCGAAATTGGCGAGCAGATTCCTGTCTTTTCAGTCTTGTATGAGGATTCCATGTCAGTCGTTTGTCGAGATGTAGTCCTAAGTAACGGAGTCCTAAGTGGGGTATTATTAAAGGATACTGTTGGGCAAGAGGTCATTGATTTACGACGAAGGGTAAATGTGATTTGGTGGGATTTATTGAAATTAATTTTAATCCTCCAATTTTGGCACCATTCTACAAGGGTGGTAATATGGGATTGGAGGGTTTGGGATACAATGTAAGGATCATTGTTCACTGACAACAGACATGTATTATCGACATACGTGGTGAGGGTGGTGTTAGGATGGGTTGGGATGTCAGCTGTAAACTGTATAAAGGATAGGACCAAGGATACTACCCTGAGGTACACCAGCAAACTGACGGAATAGGGATGCATAAGCGCTGTTGTGATTTATTATGAGAAAGTATCTAGGGGGTAGAAATTTACGGATCTTGGATAAAATAAATTGATTTTTAATTAGGTGTATATAGTTGACCGTAGATTACAGATTGGAGAAGATGGTTGAGGGATGCTTTGCTGGGTGTGGGGGTGTTTTCCTGGGTGTGGGGGTGTTTTGCTGGGTGTGAGGGGTGTTTCTTTGCTGACTGCACCCCCCCGACCATCTTCTCCAATTTGATTTATAATTGTTCGGACAAAATGTTACGTACAAAATTCATATTCAGAAGCAAATATTATAAAAATGACTGTCCAAACGAAGATAAACGTTATAAAATACTTTATGGTACATTCAACTAAACTCGATTTAATTGTTGGCAGACATATGTACGTCCATTGTTTCCTTAGATATAATTTTTCATGAATCAAACATTTTGTGAATTTGATTGTAAAAATAACATGAAAACCAATACTCCACGAAGATAAACATCATAAACTGTTTTTTAACACCTTAAACTTTAATTTGAGTACTAATAGATATTTGTACTTCTAATGGTTCATGAGAACATGATTTACTGCAATAGATTCACTTACTACTGATTTTTCAGTACATTTTTTATGAAATGCTGCTTTAAAAAAAAACTGGATCTCGGCAACTATTGAAAGTGGACAGCTCTGTTTATATTTTAATTTTAATTTAGTCTACTTTAAATGATGCTATTTTTGGTTTTCTAGTGTTGTAGGTAGTTTTAACGATATGGAACTCCGAATGAAAAATTATTATTTTGAACGTTTTGAAACAGCCACCATTTTTTATTTCCATTAACTATACTTGGCAGAATCATAAATTTTATATAGTTTTCATTAAAGTAATCCAAAATAGGGATGAAATAAGTGACGTTTTTGTCGTCTTGTGCTCTTGTACTATAGAGTTTGTCATTCCAAGAATATGTTGTTTAAGGGCAGATCCACTGTCGATTTCTTAGGCGCCTCAATAAATTCCTTCCTGGATTGAGCTATAAATCGTCGGGCCGAAACTCGCCGACAGTAATGACTGTAGACAAGCAGGTCACTGAGGTAATAGCCACCGCTTTCTTCGTCAGGACCAGCTCCGCGATCTAGGTCCTTCGGAGGAAGTGGTCAGTAGGGCCAAGGGAGAACCACGTGGTTACAAGTGGGTTACCCCAGCCTTGTTTACTTCGCGGGTGATATATCTAGCCCTCCGCGCAACCGGATCCGTCCGAAATACTCTCCTAGATACTAGTTCCTAGATCCAAGGTCGACCTGTTTGTTATCTTCTTGTTCCCTTTCTTTCGAATGAGCAGCCGGAGATTTTTTGGAAGTGTGTCAGGAGATATGAAAGTTTGGGATTGGGAATATTTATACTATTTCCATATTTATTATTATAATCCTTCTATCTCCTTTATCTAATTATTAATGAATACAGCGCCTCCTCCTAGCTAAGTGGGTGTCCTAGGCACGGTTTAATATGGCCCCCCTCCGTCATAAGAGTCATCAGAACAAATTTAGGCTTTAATAAATAAACAAGATACAAGTTAAAATTAATAATAATAAAAGAAATATCAGTCGAATGGTTAAAGTCTGGAAATTTATTAGATCATATAGGAGACGTTATAAAAGATGCAACAGCACCGGATGAGTGTCGATTATGCTAAGTAACGCTGGAATCAATCCAACATATCCCTCCCTGGTGGATGTGGAGTGTTAGCTGGTATCGAATATGTCCAGAGGTGCATCAATGTGGACAAAATTTTGCATCAGGCTCTGGCAATAAAACAAAATTTTATAGATGATAAGAGCTCATATTATAAGAACCAACCAAATAGACTCCTCCAAAAAGGTCCCCTCAAACTCGACGATACAGTGCGCTATAATACACGAGATATCCTTATAGACTTAATAGCAAAAAAAGTGGAACTTATTGATGTCGGGATTCGGATAATAATATAAGCTCCACTGTGGGAGAGAAACATTTAGGAAATATCAGGAACTGGCAATAAAATTAAAGGAATAAGGACGGTGTGACTACTACTCCCATCATAATATCCACCAATAAGGACGGTGTGACTACTACTCCCATCATAATATCCATCAATGGGTACTGAGAAAAATTACCGCGAATGGTTTGGGGTTGCTTGTTGACTGTCGGTTCTCTTTTAAATCTTTGAAAGAAAAATATGAAGGTGGTTGGACTTCTGGTCTTCCACCTCAGATACTCAAGCAATAGCGCGAGAAAAAAAAATCCAATAATAATAATAATAATGTAATGCCTCCAGTGGCATTAGTAACGTGGCCAAAATCATCAGCTCCCAGCGATAAAATTTAAACTATTAGTAATAGTCCAAGAACCCAAGAGAAGAAAAAAGTCGGTTATTTCACCCCAATTTTGGATTACTAAATTGAAAACTATGTATAATTACTAGTCAAAACTGATGAGTCTGCCAAGTATAGGTAGAGGGAATGAAAAATGGCGGCTGTTTCTAAACGTTAAAAAAAATAATTTTTTTAAGCTCTGTTTCTTTAAACCTACTAACAACAATAGAAAGCCTTAGAGAACATTATTCAAAGTAGAGTAAATTTGCTAAAATATGAGCCCTAATAGAACTATTTACGTTTAATAGTTCTCTACAGAAAACTTTTTAAAAAGCAACATTTCATAAAAAATGTACTGAAAGATCAATTCTTAGTGAATTTTTTTAAAGAAATTTATATTTCAATAATTATTCGACATACAGATGTCTATTAGCACTAAAAATAAATCTATTTTAATGGACTATAAAGTAATTTATGACGTTTACCTTTGTAGAAGCTGTATTTTTCATGATATTTGCTAAAATAAATTGATTTATAGTTGTTCGGACAAATTTTCATGTGCAAAATTTATATTCATACGCAAATATCATACTACTCCTTTAAAGATAAACAATATAAACTACTTTTTAGTACATTAAACTAGCTTTAATTTGAGTGCTAATTGAGATCTGTACGTCGAATAGTATTTGAGATATAGATTTTTCAAAATAAATTCACTATCTACGGATTTTTCAGTACATTTTTTATGGTATTTTGCTTTTTAAAAAGCTATTTTTAAATAGCTAAAACTACTGGACATAAATAACTCTATTAGGGCTCATATTTTAGCAACTTTACTCTACTTTAAATAATGTACTGTTAGGTTTTCTAGTGTTGTTGGTAGTTTTAAAGATATAGAGCTCCGCATGTAAAATTATTTTTTTAAACGTTTTGGAACAGCGGCCATTTTGTATTCCTTCTCACTATACTTGGCAGACTCGATTTTGACTAGTAATTATACATAGTTTTCATTAAAGTAATCAAAAATTGGGGTGAGATAACTGCCTTTTCTTCTTCCTTTTCTTCTTGAAGATTATTGATATTGCAATTCCCAATGGCAGGAACATAAGCTCAACTGTGGGTGTAGTGTGCTGAACATATCATGAACTGGTCGTACAGAAGGAGTTGTACCATCTAGAACTCGAATTGGTACCGCCAATTATAATACCGATGAATGGGCTGATTCTAAAACCAGCATTGATAGACACGGGAGATATAAGTTGCCACTTGACGTGCTAAGAGATACTCAACAGAAGTTTGCCTTGGTTCTATATACAGTTATACGAAGTTGTTGGCAAAATATATATATCTATAGGTAGTTGAACTTTTCTTTCCACTTCATTTCTGAAGGCGCTGTTGCAAGAAAAATGAAGATCATACGAAAAATAATAATGAAGGTACAGCTCTCGAAGATTCGGTGCTGATACAATCGTTGTTTACATTTATCTGTGATGTCCGTCGAAACCCAAATCCATAATATCAGTCTTGACAGAATCTTCCCACTTACGCTTCGATCTACCCCTCGGACGTTTACCCACCGGTTCAGTATTTATTAACTTTTTAGGGATCATTTCGTTACTAAGCCCCTTGTAGCCTTAGATTTAGTAGAAAAAAAACTTACACAACTCATATAAGATAGCCACTCATTTAAAGGGCTGTGAAATTTTCTACAAAACAAAATCAAATTCATGTAAGTCGGACCCGTATTTGGGATACAACCTGCATGAGATACAAGGATATAACCTAATAGAACATTTTTATCTTCCAATATAAGCTTATATGCTTTAGTTTATTTTCCCAGATACTGTATTTTTGAGTTGTCTTATTTTTTTCTTGATGTTCTTTGAAAAAAATAGAGTTCAGTAGTAAACTAGACTATTTAAAATTTCCAATACACACTCAAGCGTAATTCTGTACACACAGTACTATGTGTCCATATAAAAATGTTCCATGCCCCAGACTTGTAAATAAAATGTGATATTTACAAATATGTATGTAGTTGTTGTTGAAGCAACATTGAAAACAAAAAGAATTTTTATTTTTATTATTATTTTAATATTCAAGAA
>NW_027112045.1:123934-124896 GCF_000696795.3 Halyomorpha halys
CTATAAATTTATATATATAATATAACTTGATTTATTTCATTCTATTATCCTCATTAGCAATTGTTTAGTGTTATAAAGACAGTTTTATTTAATTTAAAAATGTGTATATATGTGTGAGTGCAATCTATTTTAGATGAGAGAACAATAAATCTGATAAGTCGGATCTAGTTGGTTGTTCTACACAACTCATACCAACAAGACCTATATATTTGGCAGTAGCTTTTAGAGCTCGCACAAGCAAGACGTGTATAAGTCTAGCCAGAAAAAGTTGATTTGTCTTAAATATTTGGTGCTTTATTATTATTATTATATTTAGTGCTTACTAATAATAAAAATAAGAAAAAAGTCAAAGGTAAAATTGAAAAAATAGAAATAAACAGTGAAATAGTTAATTAAATTAAATTTAGTTTGTAATAATGATGATCAAATAAAGACAATAACGTTCAAACTAGAGTATTTAAATATAGTTTATGTGAAGTTGAAAATACCAAAAGTTGAAAAGAAGAGTGAACTTCAACTGGAATACCAATAACCCAGTATTTTATGAAATTTATAAAAACATTTTAATTTCAAATCTAATGTTTAATTAATGTTTATATTTTATCGTTTAATTTTAAAGTTATCTTCTATATTACAAATATTCCTGGAATAAATTAGTAATAACCTTAAAATTTAAAATGTTCAAATGATATAAATTTTCTAATATGATTATTATTTAGCAAAGATAATACTAATACAATTAATATTTACTAGTAATATCATTTGTCATTAAACGTGTTATTTACGAAATAAGAAAAACTAGTTGTCAGAAGCAGTTTGTATTTAAAAAATTTCAAATAATCTTGACACTGAAAATAGATATTACATCCCAAAAAAATATACATATATATTCGATTGCGAAAATAATAGACGTCAATTGAGGCGCTGACAATGGTTACTTTCTTAGTCAGAGGTCTGACAAA
>NW_027112045.1:124946-130022 GCF_000696795.3 Halyomorpha halys
AAAATATATATATATAAAAAAGTGGATGCACAAAATTTAAATTCGTGTTACTCTAATTTCATAAACACATTGGACACATTTAAAAACACTAACAATAAATATATAAATTGCAAAACAGAATTAATAGACTGACTACCTGCTGGAAAGTCCAGTTAAGGTCGGAAAAAAATACCTTTCTCCATACAAAGCTAATATTTCAAAAAAGTAAAAAGGTAACATAAGTATTGTTTATATTTATTAATTTCAATTAGTTTCTATAAAATTTATTGCTTTATAAATAATTAAGATAATACGTTATTGACAAACACTTTTTTTTTTTTTTTCAGGGCATGACTATGATAAAAATAAATTCACAAAACGGTCTCTTAAATACAGTTGTTTTTTGTTGTTTGAGTCTTAAGATGATTATACACATTTATTTTTATTTTAATTAACAGGTACAATTAAATGCCATTACAGGAAGGCATAGAGACGGTGGAAGGCAAAGAGAGCGAATTAGGACTCCAGTGGGAGAGGGTGTTCTCCATTCCACTGGCTCTGGAGGGGACTTCTCCAGTAGGCAGCCGGCGTCCGTACTGTCAGCATGTGCCGCGTGCTCTTTCTCGTCGTAATCTTAGTGGTCGGGGGTCGGGCCGTCTGGGCCTCCAACACCAGCACCAGCATCTGGGACACTCTCATGGGAGAATGCTCCACAGCCAGCTTCAGGTGTGTACAGGACTCCTTGCATAGGTCCTTGGAGGACAGCCTGTCGGCGGACTTCGTCGTCACGGATTCCATAGTGTTCAGGAGGAACGAGAACAAGTATTCGCAGGAGGCTAATACTGTGAAGAAGGACGAAATGGAGCCGGATGAAGAGTTCGACGAGTGGGTCAACAGCGTTGAGGACGCGGAGGCAGACCTGGACGGCAAGAAGTCGGAAGAACCGCGTATGGCGGCGAAGAGTGTCGGAGGGGTTTCTGATATACTGTACAACAAGGGGGTACACTACCTCATGACCCACGATCTGGACCTTGGGCTACCGGACCCTGTGTTCGGCGGGGGCAGGTTGAAGGTATCACCCAAGTCGATCGACGAGGACGGGGGAGTCATCGTCAAGATTAACTTCGAAGAACCACCCAAAGAGGAAGGAAGGCTGTACTTCAAGAATCTGAGTGAGTATTTTGATTCAGCATATAATTAAAAAAAATTATTTTATTTTGATACATACTGGAAATTATAACCCACAAGTAGAAAATATATATTTGGTACATTATCCTCATGCGAGTGAAATATAAAATTTTAAACAGAATAAGAATCACGTAAAACGTTTTCAATATTAATAATAACACAAACTACAATGATCCTAGTCACCTAAGGGCCATTATCAAGGAGGCAACCTAAAAATTGTTTTCACATTAGTATCATATTACTTCCTCACATAATACAAATATATTTGAACATAGCTCAATTATTGGCTAATATCCATGCCACATAATCTTCAAAAACAAAAACAAATATCAAATTTATATCATAACAGTTTCAATTAAAATTTATAAAATGGCTTTTCACTTACAAAACATTATCTCAATAGAAAAACTTAAAAAAAAAAATTCCTACGTTTTACTAAACAAAACAAAACCTACCTCCAACAGGGTATTATTTTTATTGTATAAATATTTATCCACATACAACATTATCGATATTGATTAGTTGAGTTGTCTAAGCACAAAACTTTTAAAATCAAAAATCGTTATTTTGGCGGCATTTTTTCCTTTGAATCAACTTCAGTTACATTTTCGTAGAAACAATAATACTAAATCTTAGAAATAAAGCTTCTAAAATCCTTTGATCCTGCAAAACGTTGTTGATGCATGTTGACGACATCCAAATGACTCGTCTGGCATATCCATTTAAATTTATCTGCATCGAAATAGGTTTTATTGTCATCTGCTCGTAAAGTTAATTTGATTGCAAAATTCATGGTGCCTCTTTCGTCCCTAGTTCTTTCCATGGTAACCAATTTCATATTGATATTTGTTTACCCTTAGGAATATTAACGCACTTCTACTGTTGGAAAACCAAATTAATTCTTCATTCAGTAAAAAACTGTAAAGAAAAAAAGTTACATAACGCAAGGACTACACTAAAGTTAGGAAATATACTAACAGAATTGTATTTAGAATGAGTTTTTGTATCAGTTCTAAAAATAATCTTTCTAATTAGACAAAAAATCATGTACATGCATTTGTAATTTAGATTAAATATTAGAATTAAGTTATGTGTTAAAATAATGTTATTGAAAAACTAAATAATTTCTTGCTAATAATAGATAAAATATTAAATTTAAAACATTAAAATACACAATATTAAATTCTGACGTACAAAACACCACTTTTAGTATGGACTCATACCATAAATACATAACAAAACAATACGAAAGAACAAGAAGTGAATAAATAATAATAAACTAAATTATAAAAATAAACAATAATAAGACTGAAATAAAATAAATAATAATGATAAAATTAATAATAACAAATCAAAATAAATGAGAATTATATTAACTGTCAAGCAGAGTAATTAAGGTAAACAAACATTGGACCTGATTTAATCCGCATTGTACAAAAATGAAACAATGTAATAATACAATTTTTTTCATTAACTGTTAATAATAAATATTAATTATTAATAAAACAAACCACCTCCTAGGACGATCATTGGTCTAGTAACAGTACTTGAAACGTAAAACTATAAATTTTAAGGAGGTTTACATTTTTTTTGGCGATTAAAAAGGTCCATTATTGAAAATAATAATCCAAAAATTAATGAAAAAAACATGTATTTATACTAATCGATTAGGTATCGATTATAACTAGAACATCGACCTTGTCAAAGTCAAGTTCAATGGCAGCTAAGAAAGTATCACTCATTACTGTGGTTATTATAATTCTCATTTAGAGAAAAGTCAAATAGCGTTTTTGAAGGACACTGTATTAGACCAGTTTTGTACATAATATTTTAAATAAATATGTCTTAATTTCTTTGTATTTTCATGTAAAGTAATTAAACTCAGTTTGTTAATCTGACCTTGAATCTTGAATAGTTCAGTTTTAGGTGTACATACATACTACAGTCCAAGAACAAACAAGAGAAAAAGTCGGTTATTCCGCCCCATTTTTTTTTAAACTATATATAATTACAAGTCAGAATTGATGGATGAGTCTGCCAAATATTTGTGGGGGGGAATAAACAATGATAGCTGTTTAAGAACGTTTAAAAAAATTAATTTTTCATTCGGACCATAACTTTAAAACTATCCAAAACACAACAAACCTAATAGAACATCATTTAAAAAAGAATAAATTTACTAAAAGATGAGCCCTAAAAGAACAATTTACGTTCAATAGTTCCCGAGAAATAAGTTTTTAAAAAGCAACATTCTATAAAAAATTATACTAACAAATCAGTATTTTATTTTGGGAAATCTATCTCGGGAACCATTGGATATACAGACGTCTGTCAGCACTCAAATTAAAACTACTTTAATGTAATATAGTTTGTGATGTTTATTTTCGTAGTAATAATAGTTTTCATGCTATTTGACATAATAAATGTACAAATTGTTAATTTTACAACGGGAAATATTATTAAAAGTACTTTTCAGAAAACTGTTCAGATTAGAATAAGTTAATTTGTCTTTTGAAAGGCTTCTTTGAAAAATAAATTTATTTCTAGCTGTTCGGACAAAATTTCATATACAAAATTCATATTCATATGCAAATACATGAAAAATGCTACCTCTATGAAGATAAACGTTATTAACTACTTTATAGTACAGTAAACTATCCTTAATTTGATTACTGGCAGACATCTGTATGTCCAATGGTTCATCTCATCAGATAGAGATTTACACAATAAAGTTGATTGTTTTCAGTCAATTTTTTAAGAAAATTTGCTTTTTAAGAAACTATATCTCGAGAACTATTGAACGTAAATAGCTCTATTAGGGCGTATATTGTATATATAATGTTCTGTTAGGTTTTCTAGTGTTTTGGTAGTTTCAAAGATATGAAGCTCAGAATGTAATGGTTTTTTTTTTAAGATTTTGAAACAGCCGCTATTTTGTGTTCCCCATAAATATACTTGACAGACTCATCAATTTTGAATAGTAATTATTAATAGTTCTCATTAAAGTAATACAAAATTGGGATAACTGCCTTTTTTTATACCGAGCTCTTGTACTAATTAGATAAAATATATATATTTTTCAGTTAATAATAATTTTTTTAAAAAAATCTGAATACTGTTAAAAATTATTTGGTCGAGAACCGATGCACTTTTTCATTTTCATGTCTGAGTAACTAATTTTTTGAAGTCATCATCATCTGTCAAATCCATTTTATTGAATTTGGAAAGAAATGGAATAATACAACACACCTTGATGACAGATTCAACTGGAAGTTTCATTGTATGCATACCTACTTAAACGTAGATTTGCTTATAATCTCTGTTTAACTGTAAAGTTTACCGGATTAGAAGGTTAACATTCCTGGTGCAACGGATTACTATTAATTTGACCCGAGATTTTACTAATCATAGTTTACTGTAATGGTGCAACTGGCCCTCAATATTCACAGTAATGAAGTATACTTTTAGAAGTTGCGGCACTCTTAATAAAGTAAGAAAACAATAATCTCTTTAGAAGTTACGTGGACCAATGGTGTCTTTACCCCATGGGGTTTATCCAATGGTCTCCCTTAATCCTGTGATCTATAAATAAAACTAATCAAAATCAAACTGTGATCCTCAAAGTGTGCGCTGCGAAATATTCAATTAAACAATTCAGCAATTTTCTTGGAATTTCCAATTCTTGAATTTTTGCAGCAAGAATCGTGTATGCTGACGAAATTCCAATAATTTACAAACTTTCGAGTGATATTGTTTTCTTTCCATCCCACTAATAATATTTTTTTGCATGATATTAATGCAAGATACTGACTGAGAGGTGTCCCTCAGGGTTCGGTCCTTGCGCCAGTTCTATTTAATATATACACTGCCCACATAGTCGGGACTAAATTTGACAATGCTCAAATATCT
>NW_027112045.1:131082-144910 GCF_000696795.3 Halyomorpha halys
AAAAAGCAGAGATATTAAATAAAATTAATTTATAAAAAATATGGGATAAATTAAATGTTGATAATTATAATTAACCTTGATGGGAATTTCATTCATAAAATAAAAAGGAAATTTAACAAAAATATAGTTACGATAAATAATTGTAAAGCTTGACACGAGTGGAGGAAAAGTTACAAGCATTGTAATGATAAAATTTAACAAATAAGTGACTGTGCTAAAGAATTTTTAATTTTTGTTTTAATGTGAAAATTGACTAATTAGGTAATTAGCCATAATCTAGGACATGCTTACTTACAAAAAATATATGTTTACCTAATTTTTCAACGTTTCATAGAGAAATTTATGAATTGACCTGGGCACAATAGATGAAGTTGTGTTTTTTAAAAATATTATTTAGTTCTAAAATCATAGTAAGGTAAGATAAATTATAAATAATATTATTAAGTGTTTTGAATTGTCGAGGATCATAGACCTAATAAAAGCTGTTTTGTGATAGATTGTCACTCAGGGTGGCCGAATTGGCCGAAACGTCGGACTTGTAAAGAAAAGAAAATGTTTTGAGAATATAATGGATAAAATTTAAATTATTTATTTAAATAACACTAACCAGTCTCAAGAAAATATTTAAGATTATAAATAAAATTTTAATAATGTTAATAGTTAATGGACGTTCAATAAATTGTTTGGGAATTTAAAATTCGTGTTTAATTTATTTTTCAACTAACCTAAACCATATGGTGGTTGTCCAGTCTTAATATGGATATTACCAAAAGAGGTAAAATTAGATATTTTATACTATGCTAAGAAAAATAGTAAGTATCTGTTTTTAATTTATTGCTGTAAAATAGGTAATCGTTATTAAAATGAAAATTTTCCAATTTTTCGAAAAAGTCCAAAATTTTGAAAAAATGCGATTATTAAGGGAGCCTGAAACCGAAAAAGACTGGGAACCACTCTTATTGGCGAATAAATTCAAAAGAACAACACAAGCGTGTTTATAATAAAATATACTGACCTTCGTTGTCTCCTTTCTTTACCAAGAATTTGTACAGTGCATCGAGTGACAAATGTTTTGATTCAGCATAACAAACTGAGAGGTGACTCCAATAAACTTTAATTCCAGTGTTACCCGCAAGGGCTGCCGCAATAAAAGTAATTAATTATTTTACTAATAAAAATTCAAGAATAGCATCTTTTTAAATGTCTAATTTTTTTTTTTAACATCTTAATAGATCTAACATCAGTAAAGATACCACGAACATTTTTGTAATGGAGTTCTTAACCCGGTTAGGGAAGTCGTTTGAGTGGACAGGTCAGATATTTAAGTATAATAAATAATTCAATCAAATCATAAACTATTGCGTGATAATTTAATATGTTTTCAAGATAGTAATAAACAATCTAAAAACCGATTATGTACTATAATCGATAATGCCGGCAGAAACTCGACAGTGGCATAACTTAGCGGGATCGACCCCGAGAAGAATGTTAGCAAAGAGAAATGATTTTAGAAAGTAAGACAACCAACATCTACTGTGTCACTGAAAAATATTAGTTCAAGGGGACGGATAAGTGTCCTCGATTACCTACGTATACAAGATTAATTTTAGCGATTTGTAGAGACAATAAATAATATTAGTTTATTTTTTAAATTACTATTAATTGAAATTATGTATAGGTGAGTGTGTTATTGTAGGAAGATAGTTCATGTGGTGGTCAATAAAGATATCAAAATATTTTTAAAAAATATTTATTGTTAACCAACGTTTCGCCCCACTTTACAGGGTTTCGTCAGGGCTAAATGAAAAGAAAATACAAACATTGTAATAATTGACAGAATATTTAAATAAATAAATTGTTTGTTTTTTTAAAGTATATAAAATAAATAGCAATAATAATTCAAGGAAGTATACTTATTTTAATGTTCTGTTAATTCTCACTATGTTTGTATCTTGTTTCATTTATCTCTGACAAAGCCCTGCAAAGTGGGGTGAAATGTTGGTTAACAATAAATAGATTTTTATTACTATTGATAACTTTATTGACCGCCACTCGGAAATTTTCCTACAATCTACTTCATGCGGTCAACTATCTTTTTCCAGTGTGTTATGATATAGCTGAACTTATCCTAATCGGGGCAGAGATATTGCTGATTAAGCGGTAGATCCGGTTAATCCGTAGCGTATGAAAAAAAACTTCCACATTAATTTATGGGACTATTATTAATTTAACATATGTAATCAATTATAGGAAGATAGTCCTGTGGCAGTTGAGAAAGGATTCTCTTGAAGGATATCATAACTCCAAAAATAATAGAAGGGAAAAATTTTTTTTTTCGTACCCTCCTGAAACGAAATAGATTTAATTATACCTACATATAACAAAGGTAATGATATATATTTAATATTAGATTCATTGGATTGCCTTGTTGCATTTTAAGGTTAGGTACAGGATCAGGGAAGGTAGTTGAAGTGTGTGGCTTACGCCGGTGGATTGTTGGAACGGGGGTCTTGAAATTCCCGATACAAAATAAATTTAATGCATACATACATAGAACAGAGTTATGATGTACGTATACCCGTGAAATATATATATGTATACCTGCTTGGTAGTATATTGATAAGTATCCCCGCCTGTCCTCAAATCCCTTTTTTTTCGTACCCTCCTTAAACAAAACAAATTTAATACATACGTATGTATAACAGGGAAATGATATATGGATACTTGTAAAATATTGTCTGAAATAACTTCTCATTTTTTTTTGTACCCTTCATAGAAGTATGATTACATTATGAGTACATACATAAACCAAGAAATGGAATTAATATACTATTGCGCATTCTCCCCTTGTATACATTGGGGAGAAGATGCACTAGTCTGAAATCCCGATTTAGCGAATGCTTATCTCACCTTTAAAGCATTTAATTAAAACAGGAACTCTCTTAAGTTAAAGTATTAGTTAAATTGGGAAGAATTGCAAAAGTGTCTAACATTGAAAGACGGCGCGAATTCAATTTTTTAATAATTTATTAATTGTTATTTACAACTGTATAAAAATATATACAACAAGTAAATTTGCTGTAGGTGATATACTGACATGATACAAACATGTGGAGAATCTACCCATTGGTAGAACTCCAATAACATTTCTAGAGGAGATTTCGAGGCCATCTTCTTTTCAGAAGGCTAGGAGGATTATTAGGTAATGAAGGAGAAGCCAGGTTAGAAACAAGTGGATTTGGGTGGTTGGGAAGTTTATCATGGAAGGATTGATGTCTGGTTCTGGCCAAATCATCAACATATGAAACATTGAGGTCCTGATGGATGACTTGATTCATGACAAAGTAAGGAGCATTAAGGATTTTACGAAGGATTTTGGACTGTAAGGATTGGATTCGGAAGGAATTTGATGGTTTAGTGGAGCCCCAAAGCTTAACTTCGTATGTTCAGATAGGCCATATAATAGTCATGTAGATCATTCTTTTGTAATGGATTGGCAATTTATACCTTTGTCTAGTAAATGTTGTAATAGTCGAATTTAATTTAAAAAAAAAAACTAAAATGAGGTATTTTTTGTGGGGCTTTAAAAAATATGCTTAATTACACATATCAATATTAAGATAAAGCAAATGAATTTAATTACTCAATCATTGTTTTACTGTATCGCTAGTGCTGCTATAAAGCTCAAATAATAACCTTTCTTCCACTAGAAATATAGGAAGTATTTACTTCTCTATCAAAAAATAGTTAGCTTTTTTTTTACAAAGAAATTGTTATATTCTTTTTCTTCCTAATTGAATCATTAAAGTTAGCTAATTGTAAGATTTATTACAAAAATAAGGATACCTTGCTATTGTGAGTAGCTCAGAAAGATAGTCATTAAAGGGTTCATTTCACGATGTATGCACTCACTAAATACATCACTTGAGAAAGTACACGGCTGGCAATTAACAGATTGCATGTTAATTATGAACCTGCTTATTCTACCTGAAATAAATGCACCAGAGCCTCAAAGAACTGGTCCAGATATGTCAGGTACAACTTAATAACTTACTATCATCTATAGAAATAACCTGTTACCTGAAGTGCCGGTTATCATCAGATGGAAAATAACTCTTTATTATTTTTAAAGAGTTTCTATATTTTTTAGCCCTGACGAAGCCCTACAACGTGGGGCGAAACGTTGGCTCATTAAAATAGTTGTCACTGTTTCAGTTTTTTTGACCGCACCCAAACCATATTCCATTTATTAATAAGTTTATACATCTTTGCTGACCACACCCCCGACCATCTTTTCCTCATCTCGTTGCCATTATTGAAATATTGTTTTATTTAAAATTATAGATTTAACCTAAAATTACCTGTACACATACCATAATTGTATTTGTCTCCTAAACATAAAATTCTGGTATTGTAGGTGAAAACCCTACAATTCAGAAAATACAAATTTAGGCTAAATGAAAAAAAAAATAAGCCTATTTTATTGAATCTGAAAAGATAAAATGAATAGATTTGCAAGTCTATAAGTCTTAAAATAGATAGGACTTTCACTTTATGCATCTTCCAAAACATATAAAGGGTTCATAATATGTTAGAAAGTAGAAAAGTTAAAATAAATCGATATGTGATCTTAAAATCGATAGAATTTTTATTTTCTGCATATTAAAAAACATCCGAAGGACCTTAATATGAGTATGTTAGAGATCAGAAAAGTTAAAATAAAAGAATACGTGATCTTAAAATCGATAGCATCTTCTAAAATATATAAAGGGAAGCTACTATGTTAGAAATCACAACAGTTAAAATAAATTAATTCAGGATCCGAACATATATAAAAAGGCCCTCCAAGGTCTATGAAACAAAAAAAAATTTAAAAACAAAACACGACCATTTCTTAATTTTATATTTTTATTTGCTTAAATATTTATTCGAGTAAAGTCTTTTTTATTCGATTGAAATTCCAGGAATACAAATGTATTCGGAATGTTAATAGTATTTTTTGTTCAAATATAGTATTATTCATGAGAAAAATTCACGAATACAAATGTATTCAGAATGCTAATAGATTTTTTTTTTCAAATATAGTATTTTCAGTGTGATAAATCAACAATCATAAATGTATTCGGAATGTTAATCGTATTTTTTTTATTAAAAATTAGTATTTTCAGTGTGATTAATCAACGAATACAAATGTATTTGAAATGTTAATGGTAATTTTTTCAAATAAAGTATTTTTAATGTGAAAAATTCAGGTATACAAATGTATTCGAACTGTTAATAGTATTTTTATTCAAATTAAGTATTATTTGTCGCAAAAAATTCAGGAATACAAGTGAATGCGTCTCTTGTCAAGCGAATAATTTTCGCTCAACTCTATATCAGTGTTCCTAGATTTTTTTTATTAAAAAATAGTATTTTCAGTGTGATAAATCAACGAATACAAATGTATTTGGAATGTTAATAGTATTTTTTAAATTAAAAAATAGTATTTTCAGTTTGATAAATCAACAAATACAAATGTATTCGAAATGTTAATAGTGATTTTATTTCAAATAAAGTATTTTTAATGTGAAAAATTCAGGTATACAAATGTATTCGAACTGTTAATAGTATTTTTATTCAAATTACGTATTATTTGTCGAAAAAATTCACGAATACAAGTGAATTCGTCTCTTGTCAAGCGAATATTTTTCGCCCAACTCTATATCAGTGTTCGTAGTTCGAGAAAGATACTGTAGTTCGAGAAGAAGGTACAAGAATATTAGAAAATTATTATTAATTATTTATTAGTAAACATTGTTTTGTTACTTTTGTACCATTCTCTTACCGCCACCCAGACTACCTTACTACAATCATATGGTTAGCAAATAATTTTCCAATTAATGTATAAAATATTATGGTAATCAAACATCATTTACTAGTTCTATGTCCGTGTCCACGGAAACCTGTCTTTCACCCCGCGTTTAGTAAGATGTATAAACTTCAGAAGCCTCTTGAAAGGATCACTCTCGAAAGTGGAGGAGCTTCTAGTGAAGACATTGCCACCACTTCCGCTTTCTAACTCCCTCACGGGAATTAGGAGATGTCTTTCGGATATAAATTTCCTGAAACCGGCCTCTCTCTGAGTTAGGAGACCCGCATCATGGCCTAGATTTTTTCTTATTAAGATTCCTCCCAAAATATCCACTTTTTCTTTTTAGTTTAACCAGGTCAATGTTGGACACTTTAGAAAAAAAAAATGCTTTTACTTCTCCGGCTACTTAATCCCCCGGGTACCACGGGTCCTATGAAACGCTAACTAAGTAGCAGGGGGTACTTTCGGCTTTTCCACTTCCAATCTCGCTTTAATGAATAGGAAATTAAATCTTAGTACTTCATTACGTTTTGGCGTACTGATTATGTATAATGAATTAAGGAGAGAAGGTTGGGAGGGAGAGGGGGGCCGGGGTTGCGGTCAGCAAAAAGACCCAAATAAACAAAAATTGTTTATTCGTGCCGAAATTTAGACCTGAGTTTCAGGTCTTCATCACAGTAACAGATTGATAACAGATGAATATAATATTATGTAGATAAGAAGATATTTATAAGAAACGATATGTAAGTAGTGTCTAAAAAACTAAAATTCAATTCAAATTCAAGTTGTTTTTCAGTTTTTTAGACGCTACTTACATATCTTCTTACCTATATAATATTATATTTCATCTTTCCTCTGAATGATGGTTGGTATCGATTTTAGATTTATAGCACTGATGAAGACCTGAAACTCGAGTCAAAACGTCGGCACGAATAAACAATTTTTATTTATTTGTGTTTTTTGCTGACCGTATTCCCTCCCCCCCCCGATCTTCTCCACTTATTAATCTACGGTCAACTACCTACACCTCATTATAATGAATTAAGGTCATTGACCGGTTTGGTATAGAATGTTTGTTTAATGTGATCCCGAACAAGAAAATCCAATGGTGTCACATTTGTAGAGTGTGACGATCCAGTGCCGTTCAGCCACTACTGCTATGGAGGAAAGATGCTGAGCCTGTCTTAATGATCAACGCTTAATATCAATGTTAATTTATATATAATTTGAATTCTTAATTCTCAACCTGTTTATTTTATTATTATTCCGCTGCTACGTTTCGGCTCTTCGGGCTATTCTCAAGGGTAATCACTAATCAACAATTTCAGTCAGGATTTTAGCATTATGAATTACTTCCATGAACATTTTGAGTTAATAAATGAAGGAAAACATAATTTTATTCTTGGACAAATGTCTACTAAGAATAAATACATTGTTCACAAATTAAGGTTAATTGTCTGACAGACATTTAAAAGTTTCAGTATACCTTAAAAACTTAGGTTAAATTATAATTTACAATAGTGGCTGTATACATAGCTCACAATGATGCGGAGGTTTGTTTATATTTAGATGAAGGAGTAGGTATTGTTTAAAGGAAAGGATGGATGGGGATTGGCGAATGGAGATAGGAAGGGAATTCCAGGAGGAGGTTGCTTGTATGAAGAAGGAGGCGGGTGTATGGGAAGGCATATATAAATCGATCAGTTGGGATGTGGTGTTTAATGAATGGATGGATGATTGTAGAGTGAGGAGATATAGGTCGGTTTTTCAATTTTAATAACCTGGAATAGGAAAACACCAAGGAGGTACTGCCTTCGGGAGGTTGGACTCACTTCAACTCGCTATACCAACGGGAGACATGAGAGCACCTGGAAAGCTTATAAATCTTACGAATGATTATCCTGTCTTATATTATTTATTATATAAATATCCTACCTAGTAAGATACGATGCTACTATCTCCAATGGCCCCAGTTCCAATCCGGCTGGGCAGAAAATTGTTTTCTGTTACACTGTAGCCTTGAGTCAACCCTGGGATCCACTGAGCGTCATAAATTGGGTAGCCTGAATTTGGTAAAAATTTGGCGGCCGAGCGTGATTCTGACCAAATCAGCTCATTGCACAACCCTTGGTTTATAATAGTCCTTCCTCACAAAGAACTGCACCCCTGACCATTCATGGGTTGCAGCGCTGCAGATTTAATTTATTTTTATTTTAATTCTAAATATCACAGCTATAATGTTTAGAAAAATATTTTTTTAGGTTATATTAGAAAGTACAAATGTAATAATATTAGAGAAAGTGAATAGTTAATTTAGCACAATATGATAAAAATGGCCGGAAGATCTGAAACGTAGAAGAGAAAATATACAGGTTGTGACTTAATGGATATTTTTTATTATAATTAGTGAATGTTAAGATGAGAAGATAGTTGACCGTGGATAATATATATGAGGAGAAGATGATCGGGGGGGGTGGGGGGGAAGGTCAGAATATAGTACAATTAAGTTGAAGTAAGTTATTTAATAGTGCAAACGTTTCGGTCAGAATTTCTAGCCTTCGTCAGGGCTAAGAACAAATAACAAAGAAGTGGAAAATAAAATGTATATATAGATAATTGAATAAGTAAGTAAAAGTAACGTAATTAAGGAACTAAAAGTTTAAAGTTATATAATACATAGGAATATCAATATTTTGGTTTATTAATAATTTAAAACTTATAATTATGGAAAGAAAAAAATTAATTAAATAAATAAAAAATAAAATTGAGAGAAAGAAAATATATGTAGCTAGTGAAATAAGTAACCATAATATTAGATTAATATATATTTTTTTAGAACCTTAATTCATATTACCAGTTAGACGAGTAACCCTGAAATGCCCTGTATTATTGTGTATCGGAATCTCAAACACGATAGAATTTGGTATCATGTTTGCTTTTCTTCCTTAGTATTACTTACTCCAACTATTGTGAAGTTTCTTTCGAATTTTCCCAAACCTTTCGAGTCAGTTTCTCCGTTCGTTTTCCCCGTCCTTCACCACCAGATTGAGGCCAGGCTCAAGGTGCTTGCGAAGAAAAAAAAAAGAAGTAACAACAGAACAGTAAAAAGTAAAAGGATAATGAGATTAAGAAAAGTGGTCGAGGTAAAAGTGTTCATAACGCAGCTATAATCCATAGCCTTCATGATCCGGCACAATCCGCCATTGTTATCTACCCTCCGCAGAAATCGAGTTTTCATTCGATTTCTAAAATAGTTTTCATGTGTCGATATAGTTAGATTTATTCAAACTTTGCGGATAAGTAAAAGGTCATTTACACAGCGACAGCTACCGCGATAATTGCAAATGTGATATTAATTATAATAGTCACAACTATCCACATAAGTCCTATCTCATTCCATACGTCAGTCAAAAATCTTAGGGTCACTTTTGATCAGACTTTATGTGATCCTGGAAACCAAACATTGCCCCAATTCCCTGACGAATATTAATAATATTTCTTTCTACCTTAAAGAAATTCAATGGAATCCGTAATTTCCTTAAAACCCGTCAACTCTTAGTTTCATCTCTTCTTTTCCCCACTTTGACTATGGCTGCCCGGTGTATGGTGGACTATTTTAGGGATCACCAGAGATATCCATATTTCCTAGCTTCCTTTCTATTCCAGGTAATTAGTACTCAGCGTATATCTGTCTTATTGCATGACAAATATTTTTATTATAAATTATGATAGAGAAGGTTTTGATTAAAAGTTTTAATTTTTAACTAAATGTGAAGAATATTGATAAAATAGGGTAATTATGGACTGAAATCATGTTATGACCTGGGCAGAATAGCCTGCATAAAGTTTTTTAAAATTGATGTGGTTCTAAAATTGTATTAAGATTGTCCTTGAGGATGGCCGAAACGTCGGACTTAGAAAGAAATATAAATTGTTTTGAGACTAAAATTGTATAAATTTTTTTATTTAAACAACAAAGTTAATAATTTATATCAAACTGTCAACTCTATTCAATTAATCTATCTACATCCCTAAATTTAGCAATTGTGAAACATTGTCGGGTTTGTTAGATCAACATCAAACCAAAACATTTTTTTTTTTCAGATTTTTCTCTATCAAAGAACAGCAGTGGTTATTTGAAGCCTCAGATGTATTTACAACTTATAACCTGACTATAGGACAGTTGTGTTATGTTATACTTAATGACCAACTTTATAGTTCATTGACAGATTTTAATTATAATTGAAGTTAGGTTTAATATCAGTGTGTAAACAAGTAATAATAATAATAATAATAATAATAATACTTTATTTATTCTGGGACGAGTCCCTTTAGAATAATACAGAGAAATCAATAGATGAGGGCTGAGGAGCCTCAGAAATACTTAAACAAAAATACAAAGAAATATAAACAGTCATAATAAAAAAAAATAATTATAGGTTACTTTCTCACTTTTATCAGTTGAAAAATAAAAAGAAAAAAATGAATAAATAAAAAAGAGAAAAGAAAACGATGTAAAAATAATTAAGAATGATATAATAGTTTACATACATATTTACAATTATATTAATTTACAATTTTATGGGGTCTGAATGGATAAGAAATGATTGAGCCAGGTGGAATTTAAAGGTAGGGAGAGTATTGGAGCGACGGATGTTGGAAGGGATGGAGTTCCACAAGGATGAGGCTCGGATAATGAACGATCTATCGAAAGCAGCGGTTCGGTGGGCCTTTGTGTATAAATCTGAAGACCGGAAACGGGTATTGCGGGAACGAATAGAGGATATGAATTGAAGGAGCTCGTAGATGTATGATGGTCGGTGGGATTGGATGACTTGGAATATGAAGGAAGCCAGGAAATACTTACGACGGTAGGAAGGATAAAGCCACTTCAACTCTGCATAAAAACGGGAAACAGAAGCGTCCCTTGGGACCCCGAAGATGAATCGTACACAGCAATTAATCAAACGCTTTAATTTCGCCTCGAGATCCCCAGAGCCGCCCCCATATACTGTACAGCAATAGTCAAAGTGAAGAAATATTAGAGAAGTGACCAGGAGCCTACGAGTTTCAAATGGAAATAGGTGGCGGAGGTAATTAAACGTTTTAAAGTTGAAAAGGTACGGCGGGAGATATTGGATACATGGTTTTTCCAGGAAAGTGTTTGGTCGAAGGTTATTCCCAGGTTTTTGATGGTGGGGTAAAATTTGATGGGAATATCATGTAGGAACAGAGTTGGAATATTAGGAACAGTTTTAAGGAGATGATTGGAAAAGTACTGCCTTTTAGTCTCACTATTACCATGATAGGAGACTGTCACCGTATAACTGAGTAAGGTCGGTAGTTGTTTTGATATAAACTTTGAATCGATCTGTAATATCTCGAACGGGTCAGATGATTACCTAATTAACCAGTTGGATGCAATTATCTGAAAGCCGTGGAAAGCAGAACAGGAGTGTGCAGATTCACTAACCGACTGACCCGCTAAATCACTTCCTACTCGGAACACCCATAGAACCGGAATCTGACCAGAGCCTCTCTCTCTCTTACACATAAGTAGAGAGCGGATTTTTTCCTATAAAAAATGAAAAACCAGTAGTAAAAAATAAAAATGTGCAACATTGTGTAATAAAAAACTCAAAATGTGTATTAAATACCCCAATCCAGTTTTTATTTTAATTTGTATTTATTCAAATAAGTGGATCCGACATGGTTAGATGAGATGACATCTATCGGTCGGTGTCAAAATAACATAAAACATCTTAGACATAAATGAAATTTATTGGTCATAATTTTTTTAAAATAAATAATTTAATTACTATCCATTTTAGTCTCAACACATTTTATTTGTCTTATAAGTGCGACGTTTCGGCCAATCCGGCCATCCTCAGGGACAATCTACTACAACACAGCTTTTATTACATGTATGATCCTCAAACTTTTCAAAATACTTAAAATTTTGATTTTAATGTGAGTATTGACTAATTAGGTAATTAAAAATATGTGGGATATACTTATTAATAAAAAAATATATTTTACCTAATGTTTCATAGAAATTGTTGTTTTGACCTGGGCAGAATTGCCTGCATGGAGTTAGAGTTTTTAAATCATATAATTCCAAAATTGTATTAAGGTAAGATAAATTATAAATAATAATGTTAAGTATTTTGAAATGTTTGAGGATCATGCATGTAATAAAAGCTGTAGTAGATTGTCCCTGAGGATGGTCGGATTGGCCGAAACGTCGGACTTATAAAAAAATAAAATGTGTTGAGACTAAAATGGATAGTAATTAAATTATTTATTTAAAAAAAAATTACCAGTCTCAAGAAAGTGTTTAAGATTATCAATTAAATGTGTTTTTTTTCATTTGTACATTAACATTTTTCTCTTGTGAATTTTTTCTTTTCTTTTTTAATTATTTCTTTGTTTTGGTTTTTTATCTTGTTGTTACATGTTTTTTTGTTACTTTACTTACTAAGGCAACACCCTCTGATTATCTCGAGGCAATAACTAATAAATGTTTGTCATAGTTTACCTTTAAATTAAATGAATCCAATAAAATGACAATATTTCCTGAAGATGGGAATAGATAAATGTAAACTTAGTGTATACCTAGCGGGATACGATCCTGTTATCATACTAAAAGTAGGAAATACATCTCCATTTAACATGTTAATTATCATGAATACCCCAAATGAAAGCTCTGAAACACTTGCTTAGGATTATTTTAAAACTTTGCACGTTCCTTACTTTGAAAAACCGAAATTAAATTTTTGATTTTAGTCGATTTGACCAGAACCAGATCAATACTTTCATAATAAACTTGTAACTGCTCAAATGCACTAGTTTCTGACCTCGCTCTTCTATTCCTACTAGGCGTCTGATAAGAAGATGGCCTCCAAACTTTTTTATTTAGATACGTTATTGGAGTTCTACTCACGGGTGAATTCTCCACAAGTCTGTATCGTACCATTGTTATATAATTTTTAGTTAATAATGAAAATCATAGAAAATAATGCTAAAATAAACTTTTTGAATTATTGAATCACACAAGACTGAAAAGACAGAATATCGCACGCAATTCCGACTATTACAGCACTTACTAGACAAACGGTCCAAACTTTCAATTCATTGCAAAAACTGACCTACATGACAATAATAAGACCAATCTGGACATACGGAGTTGAGTTTTGGGGTTCCACTAAACCTTCGAATTCCTCTCGTATCCAATCCAAAATCCTCGAATTTTCGAAATTCTTTATCCTCAACTTCTTATTGATTTCAGTAGGTTGATTTCACATTCCCAAAAACTATTGACATCAAATCCTCAACATCCTGAGACGGTTCGACGTGTCTCAGCTGCAAGAAATCGAACACGGTCAAAGAAGTGCAGCCAACAACCGAAACTGCAATTATTAACCAACCGGGTAGAAAGTAGGACTATTTTCGATTGTTTAACGGAATCGGTATCAGATGTTTTTAGAAAAGGGCCAGCTGTTTCGAAGTGTATTTTAGGATGTCTGTGTCTGTTAATATCTTTATTTATTAATTAATGAAAAAAAATAATGATAACTACTGGAAGGATATTAAAGGATAATTCAAATATTCAGATTTGTTTATTACAATCAACTTTCTCAAACGGTTGTAAGCAATATAACAATCAACGATCCACAGTGGCACGCATCATCTAGACCTAAAACATATTAATGGAGATTAAAAATCGTATTTGGACTTGCGCTTGCAAGTAGAGGGCCCATATTCCTGCTGCATTTTTTTGTGGAGGGAGTTCCTCGACTTGCCACCAGAGCGCTGTAGGTTCAGACGGTGACCGCTAGATAGCAGCACCATCGGCAGTAGAGAGAATATGGGGGAGCTGGTGCACCGATTTGGGCAGCCAATCAGAAGCCAGCATTTTGATGACGTCACACATGGCGGGAGATTTGAATTCAAATATTCGGCTCGACTCACCCT
>NW_027112046.1:0-5131 GCF_000696795.3 Halyomorpha halys
AAAAAAATATAAATATAACGGGTCAAAGGGAACTTTTGAATGTGAGCAGCTCTATTAGAGATCATATTTTGGAAGTTAATGAAATTCAATTTTTGACTGAAATTTCATAGCGTATTAATTCTTTTTAACTGTAGGTATTTATATCGATATGAAGCTTCATATGAAAACTATCTACAGCAACAAAATGGTGTCATGGCCTTTTGGACTAGGAAAGTCCCAAATTTCCGCATCTTATAAACGTTGATATTAAAACTGTTATCCTTGCAATATACTTCCTTTTTCTTAACCACGCCAACTATTAAAGTTACTATCAACGATTTTCCACCATTATTGAATTTCATTTGAATTTTTTTTTTTTTTTTCTTAAGTCCTATACAGCCCCAGAGTGGGAATGTCAATATTCATTTATCGAGTCCGTCGAGAAATAAATATTGACTAGATCGAACCCACAACCTTCTGAACCAGGCGCTCTTGGACCCTCGTCCCATCCCACTCAGCTATTATGTATATATATAATTTGTAACATTTATATTTAATGCAAAATCAAAGAAGTGCACAGTAGTGGGATGAAATTTTTTTTTACTCTTCCTGTTCTCGTTAGCACCGCATGCCGTTTTTATTATCTCTTGAGAGAGCACAGATAGGCTTGTACCTTATAGAATACTTTTTCTAGTAATAGGTTCTATATAAAAACAATGATTTTTTAGTTTTGTTTATTTTCTAAAAATTACTGAGCTAGTAGTATAGATGATCCGCGGGAATCACACACATCCACTCGGGTTCAAGCATTGTGGCGAATCGTCATAATCCACAGATGATGACTGTTCAAGGTCGGGTGGGTTTTTCTTGTTGCGGTGGATCGTTTAAGAACTGAAGCATCGGGTAACTTAGTCGGATGTCTTGTTTATGGATTGAAAAAAACATAATACTACTATAGGGGTATTCATGATCTTTAGTTTAACATGTTAAATAGAAAACTCATGTTAAATGGAGAAATATTTCCTTCTTTTACCTTGTTAAAACGATATAACATATAACGTCATTCTCCATTTAACAGACCTAATAACAGACTCTTAACCATGTTGCATGTTATATAGTTTTAACATGGTAAATGAAGGAAATATTTCGAGGAGTTTTTTCATTTAACATGTTTAACTAAAGATCATGAATACCCCTTATGTATAGTAATGTAACAATGTTGATTGAATTATGAAAAATCTGCCCAGTACTGAGCTCTGAGGTACTGTGAGCTGTTGCTAATAGGCTGTATATAAATATGGTGTAGAACGGATATTGATGTTGAACTAAAGAAGGTTGGAGATGTTTGGTTTAGGGTTTGTGACGTTAAGTTATTCTTTGTTGTATTGTTAGAGAGAAATATAATACCATGCTCTTTTCATTTATCGTATTTAAATTGCTATATTGCTCTCTTGTTATTAGGGTATTTTTTTTGTGTGTGTTTTTTTTAAATAGTACATTTGGTTCAATTTTTTTTGTCAATAATAATCGCACCAATATTTAGTCGGTGTTGGAAGGTATATATTATTGAAAATGGATTGATGATGTAATATGTGCTAGAGCGTGTGGCGACGCCGGCTGTATGCAGTTAGGGGGGAGGGGTAAGGGTCGGTCTAAAAATGAGTAAACTTTTGTAATACTGAAGTTGGCCTGAGGGGCGACAGATGCAGCAGTTTACCTCCTTCTTTTATTGTAGCCAAGTTAGAATCCGCATTAAGAGTCCTTTATTGTCCTCCGAGGGTGTTTTGTAACCAAGTCTGGAGGGTCTGCTCTTTGCCAACTTATCATTCTCTTCTAGAAGATTTAAAATATTTTCCTACTCGATGAGTTGTTCGGCGAATCGAGGCAATATCCTTTGTTTCGAAAATTTCAAAATATTTTAAAAATTTTCCTTTGTGTTGAAGGAGCAGAAATTAAGCTTTTTAACAACTGTAGAATTTTAAAATTTTTAATTAATATGAAAATTGTTGATCAAAGCTTTTAAAAGACCCCTAAAAGGAATCTGACTTAGCATTCCTTAAAAAAAATTAAACAATTTGTGTTACTTTACCAGAAGCTGCTCTTAGGTTTTCTATATATATATTTTTACATTTTTTTTTCTTTTTTTTTTTAAATTTATTTATTAATATTTACAACTGTACATAAAATACATCAAATAAATTTGAGGAAATCATAATGGTATGGTACAAGCATGTAGAGAAACTTCTCATTGGTAGCACTCTAAAAACATTTTTTACAATGTAAGGTCTCGAGGCCTTCTTCTCTTTCGAAGGACTATTGTTAGAAACTAATGGGGTTGAGTGGTTAGGGAGTTTATAATGGAAGGATTGATATCTGGTTCGGGCTAGATCGGTTACAAATGGAACATTAAGGTCTTTGTGTATGATTTTATTTGTGACAAAGTAGGGAGCATTTAGGATTTTACGAAGGAGTTTGGATTGTAAGGATTGGATACGAGAGGAATTCGAAGGTTTAGTGGAGCCCCAAAGCTCAACGCCGTATGTCCAGATAGGCCTTATAATTGTCATGTAAATCAGTCTTTTGTAATGAATTGGAAGTTTAGACCGTTTGTCTAGTAAGTGCTGTAATAGTCGAAATCGACGTGCAGTTTCCTGTCTTTTCAGTCTTGTGTGAGGATTTTTTTTTTTTACATTTAAACTCATTTAAAACAATTTTTTGTTCTTATTCTGCATGATAAAACAATCGATTGGAATGTAATTACTATTAAATGCATGCAGAGTTAAGACGATATACAAAAATAAAAAATTGTAATATTGTACAAGTTTTTTTTTTTCTTATAGGGCGTATTTGCATGAACCCTTGAAAATGTTTCAGATATTTACGACATAATAATATTCATTATTTATTCTGGGATTGATCCCTTTAGAATAATATTACAGGCGTCAAAATTAGGCTGTAGAGCCATAGAGTAAAATACAATGAATTATTAAACGTCATAATGAAAATAATAAACTTGAAAAGATAAAAATGAACAACAGTAATTAACATAATGTATAAAATAAGGTCATAACAAATAAAATAAAACCATATGTCATATCATAAAACATAAGGTGACTAACTTCTGATACTAAAAAAAATAAAATATATAAAAATCAATTACAATTAAATTTAAAAAATGTGAAATATTAAATACAGGAAATATATAAACCTTATTCGAAACTTTTAATTGTTGTTCGCCCGGAATTTGGTGGACAGAAGGTGGTCGAAGATACGGGATTTGAAGGTTGGAAGGGAAGGGTATTACTGACTACGAAACGTAGTGACACCATTAAAAGTTAAATTGAAACAGGCGATTCTTTCGTAATATAGCGATTCAGATAAAACAAGGGGTGAAAAATATTCTACGCTTTCTTAAGGACCTTGTCACAAAAGCCTTTTATATTAGGGTGTCTTCAAAAATCGATTGAAATGAGTTATTTAGAAAATTGACAAAAAAATTTGTCAAATTGAAGTGAATACTGCAGATAATAAGCTGAATGATGTATTTCTAAAACTATGCTTCAAATATTACTCAAGAGATTTTCCTATTATTTTGGTATTATTAACAAGTAGTAAAATTTATTTGAAATATGTTGGAAGATTTTGTCCCAAAATTTAATAATCAGTCAACTTTTCGCTAAATCAGGACTCATGATTATGAGATGTTTATTTATCTTTTTTACATACCATGGTGTGTGAAGATATACATATTACTGAAATTTGAGAGACTTAAGGCTCCGTTTCATGATCATCCAATTATCTTTTATAGCAATATAGTGCTTTTTTTTTTTATTGTTCTTTGTCATCAATTGATAATTTGAAGAGTTCCTTACAGAATGAGTTTATAATTTGGTTTAACTTTTTTACCTCAATTCAATTTAAGAAATACAGGTCATGTTAATCTTTTTATAGTAAAAAAAAAATTAAATAAATAACATCAGCTATTGCAAGTAAATTTTGTAAATATTGTTTTAATAAAATAAATTGTACTCTGTTAAGTCTCAAATACTTTATTTATACTTCGATTGTCTTAAGGTTTCAGCAAACCTGGCCATCTTCAAGGACAATCTTAAATATAAATTTACACCTCAAATCCGACAATTAAAATTTTTGCAGGTTACTACTCACTTATCACACAATTGGTTGTGATTGTGTGATAAACGGGTATTAGTTGTTTTAAGTTAATCTGTAATTGAAAGTTTTAAATATAAATGAAAAGAAATGATGAACAAAATAGGTTACTTTAAAATTTACGTGTAAATTTATATTTAAAATTTACTTTAAGGATTACTTAAGGCCGAAAAGTATGACAGTTAAAGTATTAATAAATAGTGTTTGTGACTTGATTGGATACAATTGGTTTTGTTTAAACTATAACACCAGTCGCGAAAAAATGATAGTGTTGTAAATAACATTGACAGATAAAAAACATACGTAAAACCATGGAATATTTAAACAAATATGTTTGTTTAAATGTATTCCTACCATAAGAAGGATAGGAATTTATTATTCACATGGAATTACTCAGCCGCTGAAAGAATATTCAACAATGAATTGGCCGATATAGTCATCAATGGTGACGTATTGAACCCAATTTAAATTGGCTACTTGTGATGCTAAGGAGCGTACTGGAAATCCTGTATATTGGCTGAATCTTAATCAGCTCTAGTATTTTTAGCCACCTTTCGTTCATACATCGTTAACTAGATTTTTTTTTTATTTCTACTATATATAGAGAGAGAAATACTTTATTCATATATGCTGCCTAAATACATTAGGTTGCTATCTTACACAGCATACTTATCAATCCTTAATCGGACATATTTACATTACATATTCATGGTATAATCATAAAAAAAAGATATACAATAATAGGATATAATCAACATTTTTTTCACCACTACAGTTTCCTTTTACAGTCCATTTCGGTCTGTACAACCAATACAAATGTTTCACTCACTCCCATTACAATACAAATTACAATACAAATTCGCTCTCCGGAATTCACCCTCCTAGATCCTCTTCAGTGACCCGCCAAAAAAATTCAATATAATACGGTAATGTGAGATCAGACCATCATTCATAGTCACAGCAGTAGATCAGTCTATCAAGA
>NW_027112047.1:0-454 GCF_000696795.3 Halyomorpha halys
TGAGGCAAGTCGCTGATTTAAATTGACAATTGCCTGGAAAATGATTCCTCGGCCTTAATTTTACGATAATGGGTGATTCTGAAACTGTCTTTGAAATTGTCAAAGACTTTATATAAAAAAAATGTGGTGAGATGTTTAGCCTGCACGAGCAATGGTGTGCCGAAGAGGATGGTGGACCTCAGCCTGCAAGAAGTGGTTCGGCCCGGAGGCCTGTGCTATCTCTCCCCGCAGTCAAGAACCTTCGAGCCTGAGGCCAGCTGTAGTGACCTTTGGAATCTTAAGTAATAGTAACGTTATAATGAATCAATTCAATGTTAAAAAGAAGAATTCCTATCCCAAATAATAAATATATAAGATAAAATAAGATTTAAGTGTTCAGTGAAGGGTATACATTTTGTGGTTGGAGTCTGAGTAGACCTCTGAGAAAGCCTATTTTAAAATATCATAAATTATT
>NW_027112047.1:2859-3780 GCF_000696795.3 Halyomorpha halys
AGAACCAACGGGACAACCGAAAAATATTCTTAGAGATCTTTTAACTCATTAATAGAAGTCTTCTTCTGGCTCCTTTACTTCTAAGTGGAAATTTTTAATGTTTATAAGGCCTTGTAAAACTTTATGTATACCTCTTTGAAATTACCGGACTCAAATTCCAACAAAGCATTATGGAAACCTATGAATATTGATTAGTATTACATTCTTTCCATTCATATTTCATTCACCTCATAACACAGATTTAATAATTAAACGTAAAAATTAAATTTATGGCAATAAAAATTAAACAAATTCATTAAATTCAGTCCATTTCACCTTGTGACCTTTGGAATCTTAAGTAATAGTAACGTTATAATGTATGAATTCAATGTTAAAAAGAAGAATTCCTATCCCAAATAATAAATATATAAGATACAATAAGATTTAAGTGTTCAGTGAAGGGTATACATTTTGTGGTTGGAGTCTGAGTAGACCTCTGAGAAAGCCTATTTTAAAATATCATAAATTATTTTAAGATACTTGGTCTTGGTTTATTAGTCAAAAATCCTACTATACGTTTGTGTATTCCACCCCTAAAGCGAGCTACTTGTGTTCATCTCAAATTGGGCAAAGTTAATTAAAAGGCGAACGAAAGGCTACTTCGGGATGTTCCTAACGGCTTAGAGAAGTTCGCACTTCATCAAACCCGGAAGCGATTTTTGACCAAAGCGGAACCAGTTGGGATCTAATATATCGTTGTGTACTCGAGAAGATTATATCTTATTATAATCCTAATTTAGGTCATGTTTTGATAATGAATTATTATATTTAACTTTATAATATCATTTTTTATGTACGATAAAGATACTTGCAAGGATCTCGTGAAATTCATCCAAAATAATAAGTATGTATAACTTAACATAAACATAAGTTTTAAGTGAA
>NW_027112047.1:5780-17784 GCF_000696795.3 Halyomorpha halys
TTTGATCATTAGAGATTTTTAACTAAGTGCCTTGATATCATTGGTCTACTTCACAGAAGTTGTGATTTTTATATATAACAACAAAAACAATTCATTACGTAAGAATTCATACTGTAACAAAGCTCATTTTTCTCTGAGGTAAACCCTGTTAGGCTTTAAAAGGTAATTGATAATTATTTTGTAAGTATTGAATCAATGAATGACAGTTCAACATCAAAAAGTGATAGTAACCGGATTTACTGTGCCGTATTAAAATCGCGCGATATAAATTAAGAACGTCATGTTGACAATAATGATTCAGAAGATAGTACGTTTAATGATTACTATGCAAGTTATACGTTTCATTCAAAACATTGTAACAAGTTAAAAATAATTGTTTCTGAAGGAAAAAAAAAGAAATGAAATGAATGAACATTTAAGTTTGTAGTTACACAAAGTGCTATGCATGCTTCAAAGGTTTGCGTAAAGGATGCAATGTGCATCTTACAGTGGTTACGATAATATGTCAATGAAAAATAAGATGCAGTTTTTTAATGTACTTTCAAAGGATTCTCGACGGAAGTTTTACACAAGAAAAAAAGGCACTTAAGAGGGTTTTTACGCAAAGAAATCGTGAATGTTCATTTGGATTGGCATCAAAGAGCAAGTGCATTCCTAAGTAAGGAAGCCACGAGACTGATAACATTTAGTGATTCTAGTCCACTGGCTCTATCGCAAGTTACAGCGTTACGAAAGACGAAATAAGAGGAATCAGAGAAACGTATGCAGTTACAAACCACTGATTGTATAAAATATAAAGACTATGGTCAGAAACTCGCCCAGAAAAAAACCTGAAATTCACTTCGAAACGTCGACATAACAAAATAGTTTTTATTTATAAGTCCATTGTTCGGTCATTTCATGACATTTTAACTCAACCTTAAGCTTTATAGATAGTGGGTCATATTTTATCCATATTTATCAAACATATTTACACTATCTTAATGCAGGTAAAAGTAACGTTATGCACATGGTAGTGTCAAACTTTTAACCAAAAATTTATTTAATTTAGTTCTGATCGAAAAATTTCAATCTAAATGTAAAAATATATACGTATATAATATATATACGTTAGTTTAACGTTTATATATTATTGTTAGGGGTAGATTTGGTTCTAAGTAAGCTCACTCTAGAAGAAGCTAATTCAAAGTTGATTGGTAAGCTGAGGTGAACATCGGTATGACTTTGGCCAGGACAGCATTAGTTCATTAGCAATACCCTACACACTTCGTTCCAGCTCCATCCTGGAATTGATCGAGTTCCAGACCTGCCCGTGTGTCCAGGTCTTCTTCCACTCTCTCCGATTCTGAAAAAATAAAAAAAAAACATGGAACCTAGCTAACAGCAGCTGGTCAGTTGGCAATCTGGCGTTAGCAGTCAGTACTAGCAGATATCCTGTCTTCCTCTCTCGTGTATCTGCTGTACAGAGTGAGGTATCCTCTTCACTCATTATAATTAGTTTCTTGTTATCATCAACGGATTTCTAGATAATATTCCCATTCAAAAATACAACACTTGGTACCCCTTCGGTTCTGGATACTAGATATAGAATTTTTAAATGTTCCTCAAAGGTGGACATCGATCTGGCTCAGAATGTAAGAATACTGAATTCACTTCTTCTATTACAAAAAGGGGAATGCTTATTATATGAAAGGTTTTAGGAAGACAGTTGGTTCGCACAGTGTGTGCCTTTATTAGAATATAATGCTCAGCTGTTGAAGATTCACAAGGCTTGATGTATACCTCTTTGGTAAGTTAAGAGCCCTCAAATGCCAACAAAGAAATATGGATCATTAAAAATAAAATTTAATTAAAACGAACTACACTTTTAGGCATACATTTTGGACCTAACAAATGTCCAGAGGAGGTTGGAGGACCTGAGTTTAATCGCAACATTAACTGATAGTTGATAAAATGTGCAGCCTTACATGATCTAAATATGAGAAGTACACCAACAGATTTTGATGTTTGAGCTCAACCCGGATTGGCTAGCCGGGGTGAACTTTTTAAGTCTGTCTAGGACAGTCAGTAGGAATAACCTACACTCTTCGACCCAGTTCCCAGGTTCATTCAATTGCCTAAGTTTATTTATTATGACATGTTGTGATCTGCATGGATCTATAAGCGATTGTGCGGACCTTTAAATGTCCACTTTGTGATAAGAAATATCATTGGGTGCGTCCTCGAAATGTATCGAATGGTCAATATATTGCGATTTAGGGATTGTTGCAGAACCAACAGGACCACCAAACATTAATCGTAGAGTTCTAATAACTCATTAACAGAAGTCCTCTTCTGGCTTCTTTACTTCTAAGTGGAAATGTTCAATGTTTATAAGGCCTTATAAAACTTTATGTATACCTCTCTGAAATTAACGCACTCAAATGCCAAGTAAGCAATATGGAGCAATATAAATATTAATTAGTATTATTATTACTGAAAATATTAAGGTATAGTATATACCTAAATATTACGAATAAGTAGTGCTGTCTTTCTCACACACGTATGAGTCCCTATATGGTGCATGTCACGTAACATTTTCTTGTAAAATGACAAAATGATTTAGATTACCGTTTCACATATCATTCCTAAAGATATTTGCATATTAAAAAATGACTAAAATGTTAAAGTGTCATATTCTAATGTTTAAAATATGCTTTATCAAATTTGATGTAGAAAAAAAAATGTGGAACTATTCAGTGAGGATGAATCGAAAATTCGAGGATGAAAAACAAACATTTCTTTGGAATTTAACTTGGCTTTGATGGCCTAACTGAATCCCTTGATGGCACTGTGCAAGTGTGTTGCTATGTTAGATTACCTTGCACCCAGAGATGGGTTTAGAATTACAACTGAAAGAGGGTGTATGCTCACCATGCAGCGAGATGGAAGATTGCATCTTTTCATCTTAAGAAGAATTACAATACTTCAGCAACTGTTGTTTTCAAAAGATATTTATTCAGAACCTAGTTATTCTTTTTTTACAATAGTTAAGAGGAGGAATAGTCAGCACTGGCTTACGTTTTGAACCTAACGAATGTCCAAAGGAGGTTGGAGGATCTGGGTTTGTGAGTATCCGAGTTTATTTATGATCGACTTTATTTATGATCTTGTAAAAAGTCTAAATCCACCATTGAAAGAAACAAAATAGAAGCAGAATAAATCGAGGTTACCGTTCTAGAAAACTTTAATATTATATTGTTATTTCATTAAACAAGATATCATATTTTAATCTGTAAATATCATAGTCATGGGATGGTTATTCTTCTTGAAGAAATTGTTACTCAATAGGTTGCAGCAAGGAAACATCCAGCAACCCGGATTGGTCAGCCGTCGTTTACTTTTATATCTGGCTAGGACAATCCTAATAGGAATAACCTACACGCATTGCCCAGCTCCCAGGTGGGATAGGACAGGTCCCTCAACCTACAGCTCTGAACGATATAACAACCACAGACCTGACTAACTGGTCAACTGGTCAGCAGGCGATCTTGGGGCTGTTGTTAGCAGGACCAGGCTGTTAGCAGCGGTCAGTTATGCTAGGATGTTGGAAGAGCCTCTTGACACTAAATATTTATATAGAACCATAAAGTAAATAATTTTTACAATACTATAAAAGCAGTGTATTTCCCAAAAGTGGTATCTTTGCACAACTGATCTCGTAGATCTACAGCTGCGATACGATATTGACTTGAGGTCAGTCTGTAGAGGAACTCAATTGTTGGTGTGTTTATGTTTGTTATAAATACGATAACCACGTTGAAAAAAAAGAAAATAAGAAAGAAAAATCAACAATCACTAAATATGAAAAATTTACAAATTGATATTGCGAGTTATCATCCGACTAGTCCACACCTCTTTTTTTAATCCCTTTTAACGAATAATAGAGTTAATCAAAAATCCAAAATAATAGAGTTTTCCAAAATGGCGGCCGATAGGATCCCGCCCTTAACGATCAATCTGCAAAGAGGAAGAAGCGACTGCAGGAGCAGAAGGTGGTACAGTCTTCGCTGTGGGCATTATCGAAAATATGCTGCAGTGCAGCAGGCAACCTGGATTATTCTGGAGATTAAGGTTTAGGAGCAGTCAAAGATTTTTACCACTAGGCCCAGCGTTTCATGATATTTAAGGACCAATAAACAATCACACCAGGCTATCCGAAGGCACCTCTAAGAATCGTACAAGTTTTCCAGCGGAATAGCAGATCTTCCAATACTCAAGAACTGAGGATATATCTTAATTTGCACATTGACTGAGAGCGTGAGATTTTGAATAGTTTTAAGCTGATTTCATTAAGTATGACGGATATAAAAATGTTGATAATTACAATAACATTTTTCAGTCATACCACGAGATTCTTCATGCAATAAGGTTAGGTATGATCACTCCGGACAGTGATTTGCAGACTTCTCTTGGAGGTTAACCTGGATCGGCAAGCTGCTGAGAACTTCCTTATGAATCTGATCAGGACACCATTAGTCCATCATTGGTAGCGATGAGAAGAGCTACGAGGCACAATAATAACATCTTCTTTTGATGTCCTGAAATAAACACTTAAAGTAATTTGGTATTTACAATACTGCAGTTGAAGTACTGAGCTTTCAGTAGTAGTGTCCATAACAAGAATATATCTCATTTTCATGAATTTGTTACATTTTCCCTCAAGGCATGTCACTAATTTAATTTTAAATTTATAATAAATTTTTAACCTGAACGTGGACCTCACTGGTAGAGGTTTTGTGCAATCAGCATAAAGAACATAATGAGAGAGCAATCTACCGAAAACAGCAAACAGCACATAATATAGTATTCATTCATTAATCTACCTATTTTTCCCGTTTAAAGACGATTTCTGAAAGAGTAATCTTACAGTGCTTAGGTTATTAAAATCTTTCGAGAGAAACTTTCCTTGTGATAAAATAAATTTGGTGGAACCGCGAATTGTGTCCACACTTGCTCATATTTCAATCATGGGAAGGGTCACTGTGGCTACATGATTCTCCACGTGGCAGTGTGGGTTACATTGAGCAGTGGGCTGCCAAATACAGAATTGGTGGACATTTTGTCCGAAATTTTCGTGTACCACAAACGCTTCAGACAAAATCAATGTTCGTGTCATAATAAACGAGATACATCAATTTTCGATTATTTTCAACCACCTTAGTCCTTCCTAGGCACTTACTTTAATACCGGATTTCCTGCAACCATTGCGTGGTTTCTTCCCGAGATTATTATATGTTCTGAAACAATTATCATATTTACTTACTGTATTCTTCTTTTATAGTTGTTAATGTCAATAAAAAAAGGAATGAGGAACATTTAACTATTCTTGTCCTTACTAGGCGCATACTTCGAACCAAAGAGGTGTTACTTAATAACCAGAGTCAAATAGTTCATGAGTAGGAACGCTGTGCCAAAGAGGATGGTTGACCCCATATTGCAAGAAGAGCTTGCGGCACACCTGGCAACCTACACCATTTCTACTGGCAGTCCGGAGCCTTCCAAATGTACCTCGAACATGGGGCCAACAGGGACAACGTCTCGATGACTAAATTTATCTGTTATGTTCTAGCTACTTCCTGATTCTTCATCATGTGTATAGCATCCATACTGTTGAAAGAATTATAGTTACACAAAAAGTATCAGTTATTAAAGATTTATTATTTTTATTAGAAACCAAGTTGTTGAAAGAAAGTAGATTTCTAATGAATTCTCATGCACTTAAGAAAAAGCATAGACTTGTTCATAGTCGGATTGGTAAGCTATGGTTAACTTCCTTATCACCCTGGCCAGGAAACTACTAGTTCATTAGGAATAACCTACACGCTTCCTTCCAGCTCCAAGCTGGAATTAATCGCCATTCAGACATGCCCGAGGTTTCCAATTCTTCATAGACAAATATTTGCAATAAATTTACTTTATTTCTTGTCTTTATTTGCAATAAATTTACGATAAAGAGAGATTGCGCGATCTCATTAAATATAATGAATATAAATATTTAGATAATTACAGTAACGTTTTTCAATCATTTATAATTCCATATTATATCACAACCAGTATAATCACACGGCCCGTTAGTCTGTCACGAGCAACTGTTAGTCAAAATAGTGACCGACTTTAATGACCCAAAGGTAAGAAGCCTAACACCAGTATTCCAAGTGTCTTACTAGAGTGATTATTTGTTGATCCCAACATGGGCTAATTTGGAGATCATATATATCAATGTTTCATTTCTATTCATTCAATTTCCCCAAATGCTTCTCACTAATTTAATTTATCTGACACATGTATAGTATCCAATGTGGATTGATTCCCAATTGACAGATATGGACTTATCGATAAGAAATAGTAAAATCTCGATGAAAAGACAGGCCTTTAATTTTGCGACAGTATGGCTCATTCTATTACTTCATTTAAAATTGTTATTTGTATTTCTAGATATTATAAATAATATTGGTATGCGTGGAAGAGTATATAGTTGAAATCCTGGAAACCCACCATCATCCGATGTACCACAATTCTCGAGAGTTTCACTGACTTGTTGCTCTATGAAACTGGCCGAACAGCGATCTGCAGTGGGCTGGTGAGCACTAACCTGATGGTCAGTACCTTGCCGTAATAATGCAGTGCGACCGAAACTTCCACAATCTCCTGATGCGGAAGTTAATCAATATTGAAGGTATGGCCAAAGAAATCAGTGTTTAGTTGAACGAAATAATGTAATTGGTATAAAAACCAAAAACTTTTTGTAGGTTGTATCCTTGAGAATGGCCTGAGGGGCGAAACGTTGGAGAATTTTAAAGAATTAAAGTTGAGAGAAAAAAGGATCAAAATTGTGTAAATTGATAATAAAAATACTATGTTAAAAATATAATAATACCTCGCTTTGTAAAAGAATTGAACAATAGTTTGTCAAAGTAATGTTTCTGCTAAGAATTTCCGATCACTCGACAAAGAATATGAATTTTCTTCTAAGGCAACCTTGATTTGCAAGATGTGGTGAACGTAATTTCTCAATATAGAGAAAAGAGAAAACGCGCGATTTGATTATAATCGACGATTAAAAAAGTGTTGAATTAATCTTCCATACTGAAAAGATTTATAGAAAGTAAATTAAACATAAATAAACTAAAATTAATAGCATCAACACGTTGCGTAAAAGTGTTTTAAAATAATTCATAGAATTAAAGTTAGATAATAATGCTTTTAATCGAAATAATAAAGAGCTGAATTAATTTAACACTTAAATGTTCGGAGAAAACTGAATTTTTGTGGATCGAGGTAAGTAAAAACTTTTCAGGAGAAGTTAGAAAAAAAAATGTTCTCTATGTCGACTTGATGGATATGCTTCCAATTCTGCAAAGCTGAAACAACTTCAATCCTAAGTGCTCAGCTACTCAGTTAGCAGTTAGCAGTAACAGATATCCTGTCTTCCTCTGCCATAGATGTGCTGAATACGATGAGCTATCCTTCTCACCTATCATGATCAACTCTTCTTCATTAGTGGATAGCAGTTCGTAGATACTGTCTCTCTGATCCAGTCTTAAATTCTACCAGTCCGTTGTGTATTCCATCCTTAATGCAAGCTAGTAGAAATCTATATATCTCAAGATGGGCTAGTTCAAATGAAAGATGAACAAAACGCAACATCGAAGACGATACCCACCGTCCATTCCACTTCTGTTGAGTCCTCCCTCAGTATTTTCTTCCACAAGTTTGGAGTCTCACTGATCCTCTCTCGGAGCTCCTCCGGCAGCGTTTCTAGTCCCATCCCCTTTTCTTCATATTTAAGGACATCCTCCCTAAGGGTGAGGTCCAGGGGCATCGCTCCGGCCAGGACCTGCACAGCCTCATGTGAAACCGTTCTTTAAATTTAGCTTTAAATTATTGACATAATTTCCTTATCTGTATTGACGATAAAGAGAAAGCGCGCGATCTCATTAAATATGCATACAAAAGTGTAGGCAATTACAGTAACGTTGTTGAGTCATCTCATGACATTCTTAACACAACCTGAAGGTTTATAGTTCGTGATTCACATTTTATCTCTATCGTCAAGAATATTTACACTATCTTAATGCAGGTAACAGTAACATTATATACTTGGTAATGTTAAAGTATTTAACGATAATTTATTTAATTTATGATTGACCGAAAACCTACGAAAAGTATAAATATATAAGTTAGTTTAACGATTATGTATTATTGTTAAGAGTAGATTTGGTTTTAAGTAAGCTCACTCAAGAAGAAGCTAATTCAACCTTGATTGGTAAGCTGTGGTGAACATCGGTATGACTTTGGCCAGGACTGCATTAGTTCATTAGCAATAACCTACACACTTCGTTCCAGCTCCATCCTGGAATTGATCAAATTCCAGACCTGCCCGTGTGTCCAGGTCTTCTTCCACTCTCTCCAATTCTGAAAAAATAAAAAAAAACATCGAACCTAGCTAACAGCAGCTGGTCAGTTGGCAATCTGGCGTCAGCAGTCAGTACTAGCAGATATCCTGTCTTCCTCTCTGGTGTATCTGCTATACAGAGTGAGGTATCCTCTTCACTCATCAGAATTAGTTTCTTGTTATCATCAACGGATTTCTAGATAATATTTCCATTCAAAAATACAACACTTGGTACCCCTTCGGTTCTGGATACTCGATATAGAATTTTGAAATATTCCTCAAAGGTAGACATCGATTTGACTCAGAATGTAAGAATACTGAATTCATTTCTTCTATTACAAAAAGAGGAATGCTTATTATATGAAGGGTTCTAGGAAGACAGTTGGTTCGCACAGTGTGT
The DNA here is from genome assembly GCF_000696795.3 of Halyomorpha halys. Taxonomy (NCBI): domain Eukaryota; kingdom Metazoa; phylum Arthropoda; class Insecta; order Hemiptera; family Pentatomidae; genus Halyomorpha; species Halyomorpha halys. Next base: position 14,618 of record NW_027112047.1, read on the forward strand.
GCCTTTCCTTTATTAAAATATAATGCCCAGTTATTGAAGATTCACAAAACTTGATCTATACCTCCTTGAACTTATCACACTCAAATGCCAACAAAGGAATAAGAAACACTAAAAATAGAATTAATAAAATAGAAATTTATTAAAACGAACTACACTTTTAGTTTGAAGAACTAAACAAGTGTTGAAATTCCTTTCAAAACAGTGAAATCTTCAATATTACGAGTTAGTAGACCTGTCAATCTCTGACACGCTTGTGTTCCTATATGCTACATAACTCGTATCATTTGTTTGTACAATAACTAAATGATTTATAGATACCGCTTTACATATCATCCCTTTAGAAATTTGCATATTAAAAAATGACAGAAATGGTACATAAAATGTCATACTTTAATGTTGAAAATCGATGATGAAAAACAAGAATTTCTTTCAAATCAACTTGGGTTTGATAACCTAACTGAATCCCTTAACGGCACTGTGCAAGTGTGTGGCATTGTTGGTATACTTTGCTCCCAGAGATGGGTTTAGAATTACAACTGACACAGTGTGTATGCTCACCAAGTGTATATACTATAATGACCGGGCAGCGAGAAATTTCAGTACTTCATTAAGTGTTGTTTTCAAAAGATCTTTATTAGGAACCTAGTTCTTTCTTTTCCAATAGCTAAGAGGAGGAATAGTCAGCGCGGGCATACGTTTTGAACCTAACAAAACTCCAAAGGAGGTTGGAGGACCTGGGTTTGTGAGAACCCGAGTTTAATGATATAATTAACTGTTAGTTGAAAAATTGGCAGCCTTACATGATCTAAGTTTAAGAAGTACACCAATAGATTTTGATGTTTTCAGCTCAACCCAGATTGGCTAGCTGTGGTTAACTTTTTAAGTCTGTCTAGGACAGTCAGTAGGAATAACCTATACCCTTCGACCCAGTTCCCAGGTTCATTCAAATGCTTAGGTTATTGTATTATCAGTTTTTGTAATGTGTAAGGATCTATAAACGATTGTGCAGACACTTCAAGTGTCCACTCTGCGATCGGAAATATCATTTGGTGCGTCCTCGAAATGTATTGAATGGTCAATATATTGCGATTCAGGGATAATTGTAGAACCAACGGGACAACCGAAAAATATTCTTAGAGTTCTATTAACACATTAATAGAAGTCCTCTTCTGGCTCCTTTACTTCTAAGAGCAAATTTTTAATGTTTATAAGGCCTTGTAAAACTTTATGTATACCTCTTTGAAATTACCGGACTCAAATTCAAAGAAAGCATTATGGAACACTATGAATATTGATTAGTATTACATTCTTTCCATTCATATTTCATTCACCTTATAACACAGATTAAATTTAAGGTGCTTTCTTTGATGTAAATGGGGAGAGGGGTCAACATAAACCAACTATACGATATGTTCCAGCTCCCTGTCTTACTCTTCCATGTTTCCATCCAGGAAATTTGCTTCAGGGAAAAGGACTTATGAAAGCTGATAATGGGTGATATATCCACTTGGTGTATTTTAATGAATTTTAACAGATTTTTGCAAAAGACCAATGGTCATCGTAGGGTGATCCTAGGAGTTAGATATTTTAATCCAATATTTGAGCAGTTCACTGAAATGTGGACCTAATGAGACTCGATAATGTGTAAAAGAGCCCGAAACGTTGTTTAGGTGAAAAAAAGTAATAATTTAATCCCTTAAAACAAATAATAAAGTTAATTAATTTCCCCTCAGTTTGTTCCCAAAATGGAGGCCGATAAGATCCCGCGCATAACGATCAATCTGTTAAGAGGAAGAAATGACTGCAGGATCGGAGGGATACAGTCTTCCTGTGGGCATTATCGAAAATATATTGCAGTACAAGAGTCCTGGATCCTTCTGCAAACAACAGCACCGCTGTTACACCGCTAAACTGAAGTTACGTTTTTCATGCAATAACCTAAAGGTTTAGGAGCAATCGTAGGTCTTAGGCCACCAGGCCCTGCGTTTCATGATGTTGAAGAACCAATCAACAATCACACCAGGCTATCGGAAGGCATCTCTAAGAATCGTACGGGTTTTCCAGCAGAACAGAAGTTCTTCCGATCCTCAAGAACTCAGGATATATCTTAATTTGGACTTTGACTGAGAGGGTGAGATTTTGAATCGTTTGAGCTGATTTCATTAAGTACCTAGATCCTTTTGGACACTACAGCATTACTGTTACATTTTTCAGTCATCTTGTGACATTTTTCATGCAATAACCTAAAGGTTTAGCAGCACTCGCAGATCTTAGGCCATCACCCCAATATATAATATCAGCATGATATTATATAAGGCACATGAAGGCACCTCTATGAGTTGTACCGGTTGTCCTGTGCAACATATGTTCTTCCTGTCTCTATAAGACTCGAGAGACATCTTCATTTGGACTTTGAATCCGAGATTTAAATTTTGTATTGTTTTAGCTTATTTAAATGTAGTATGTTGAACGTTTTAGTTTTCTGTTAAGAGTAGATTTAGATCAAAGTAAGATAACTCGAAAAGAACTATGAATTTTCATCAAAAGCAACCCAGCAAGTTGTGGTGAACTTCCTTATCACTCTGTCAAGGACACAATTAGTTTTAGGAACAACCTACACACTCGTTTCAGCTCCCAGCTGGAATTAATCACTGTCAAAATTGGCCCGGGCTTCCAATTTTGGAAAGATAAAACAACTTAGAACCTTGCTAACCGTTGAGATGGTCTGCTGGCAGTCTGGTCTCTGCACTGGTGTACATTTTGAAGCTAACCAATGTCCAAAGGAGGTTAGAGGACCTGGGTTCGTATGTTGCTTAATTAAAATTATTTAATATTTTTCAGAATTCCTCAAATATTTTACTTATAAATTATTTTCATTTTTCATCTTCGACTATATTATTGTGTACATCATCCAAGTTAACACATTTAATATTATTTATTATTTTTACTGAAAGGGATCCAGGAACAATATACACGTTGAAAAATTGTTTAATGTTGAATCAGTTAGGAGAATTTAAGGATCTAGCACACACAATCAGAAATAAGTCCATTTTTAAAGATTACGATTATGATACAATTTTAAATTACTTTTCTACCCAAATAAAAACGAATTGGGTGAATGCGAATTGAAGAACAGTTATTTATGACTCTATGCAATAGAAGGACTA
>NW_027112047.1:18439-24820 GCF_000696795.3 Halyomorpha halys
CATTCAGTGACGAGGATATAAAAGAGTTGATAATGGCTTAAGTATGCTTAGTGTAAATAATATTTTTTGGTCGTTGATAAGTATTTTATTAAGTAAAAATAAACTTTTTTTTTTCCTTTAAATTATTCCTATACAAGGAAACTATACGGTTACATTTTTCAGTCATTGCCTAGAAATGCTTGGAAACTGATATCTCAGCCTTCCTTTAACGACATATGAGCGATTCTATAACTGGCTTTGTAGTTGTCAAATAGCTTTTATTACAAAGGAGTCATTCTCATTTTTTACTACTTTTACTTGGGCTTAGTGAATTGATCTAAGCGCACTAATACAATAAAAAAATAAAAATTATAATTCTTTTTTAAATAATCTGTACTTGAACCTCACTTGCAAAAGTCTCATGCAATTAGATTTAAAAAGCAAAATTAGTGAGCAAAGCATCGAAAAAAAACGAACAATACATAATATAGTATTGATTTTTTAATTTAGCTACTTTTACTTCAAGTCAAGTTTTGAAAAAGTAGATATACAATGCTTACATTGTTAAAATATTTCGAAAGAAAGCTAATTTTCGTACACCTTCCTTGCGGTCAATAATTTAGGAGGAACCACGAATTGTACCTACGTTTGTTCGTACTCCAATATTTCCTTCCCATACAAACTTGTGAAGAAGGTCTTCGGCAGTAACGTCCCGAAGAGAATAGTAGACCACAACCTGCATGAAGAGCTTGGACACCTGGCAGCTTATACGGATTCTGCCAGAAGTTCACAGTCTTCCAGCTGTACTTCGAGCAGTTGTAAAACATGGACAACGTCTGGTAAGTGTTTAGCTACTTCAAGATTCTTTATCTGTTTTGTTCATGAAATAATTGAGTCGCTTTCCACTTTCCGCTTCATACAGCATTCATATAGTTGGAGATGATCTGGTGGTTTTCCACTAAAAAGATTAAAGAGGATGTCGGAGCAAAAGAGATTTCGAAGGAAGGCACCTCTAAGTACCACCACTTGTCCAGCAGAACAGTTCTTTCCATCCCTCCCCCAAGACTCAGGAGATGTCTTCATTGGATCATTAGAGGTTTTTAACTAAGTGCCTTGATATCGTTGGTCTACTTCACAGAAGTTGTGATTTTTATATATAACAGCAAAAACAATTCATTACGTAAGAATTCATAAGAACTGTAGCGAAGCTCATTTTTCTCTGAGGTAAACCCTGTTAGGCTTTAAAAGGTAATTGATAATCGTTTTGTAAGTATTGAATCAATGAATGACAGTTCAACATCAAAAAGTGATAATAACGGGATTTACTGCGCCGTATTAAAATCGCGCGATATAAATTAAGAACGTCATTTTGACAATAATGATTCAGAAGATAGTACGTTTAATGATTATTATGCAAGTTATACGTTTGATTCAAAACATTGTAACAGGTTAAAAATAATTATTTCTGAAGGAAAAAAGAAGAAATGAAATTAATGAATATTTATGTTAGTAGTGACACAAAGTGCTATGCATGCTTCAATGGTATGCGTAAAGGATGCAATGTGCATCTGACAGTGGTTAGGATAAAATGTCAATGAAAAATAAGATGCAGTTTTTTAATGTACTTTCAAAGGATTCTCGACGGAAGTTTTACACAAGAAAAAAAGGCACTTAAGAGGGTTTTTACGCAAAGAAATCGTGAATGTTCATTTGGATGGACATCAAAGTGCAAGTGCATTCCTAAGTAAGGAAGCCACGAGACTGATAACGTTTAGTGATGCTAGTCCACTGGCTTTATCTGACGCGATAGTTTCACGAAAGACGAAACAAGTGAAATCAGAGTAACGTAACAGTTACAAACAACTGATTGTATAAAATATAAAGATAAAGACTATAGTCAGAACCTCGCCCAGAAAATTTGAAATTTATTTCGAAACGTCGACATAACAAAATAGTTTTTATTTATAAGTCCATTGTTCAGTCATTTCATGACATTTTTAACTCAACCTTAAGGTTTATAGATAGTGGGTCATATTTTATCCATATCTATCAAACATATTTACACTAACTTAATGTAGCTAAAAGTAACGTTATGCACATGGTAGTGTCACACTTTTTACCGAAAATTTATTTAATTTAGATCTGATCGAAAAATATCAATCTAAATGTAAAAATATATAAGTTAGTTTAACGTTTATGTATTATTGTTAGGGGTAGATTTGGTTCTAAGTAAGCTCACTCTAGAAGAAGCTAATTCAAACTTGATTGGTAAGCTATGCTGAACATCGTTATGACTTTGGCCAGGACAGCATTAGTTCATTAGCAATAACCTACACACTTCGTTCCAGCTCCATCCTGGAATTGATCGAGTTCCAGACCTGCCCGTGTGTCCAGGTCTTCTTCCACTCTCTCCGATTCTGAAAAAATAAAAAAAAAACATGGAACCTAGCTAACAGCAGCTGGTCAGTTGGCAATCTGGCGTCAGCAGTCAGTACTAGCAGATATCCTGTCTTTCTCTCTGGTGTATCTGCTATACAGAGTGAGGTATCCTCTTCACTCATCAGAATTAGTTTCTTGTTATCATCAACGGATTTCTAGATAATATTCCCATTCAAAAATACATCACTTGGTACCCCTTCGGTTCTGGATACTCGATATAGAATTTTGAAATATTCCTCAAAGGACATCGATCTGACTCTGAATGTAAGAATACTGAATTCACTTCTTCTATTACAAAAGGAGTAATGCTTATTATATGAAAGGTTTTAGGAAGACAGTTGGTTCACACAGTGTGTGCCTTTATTAGAATATAATGCTCAGCTGTTGAAGATTCACAAAGCTTGATCTATACCTCTTTAAACTTATCACACTCAAATGCCAACAAAGGAATATGAAACACTAAAAAAAGATATTTATTAAAACGAACAACACTTTTAGTTTGAAAAAGTAAACAAATGTTGAGATTCCTTTAGAAACAGTGAAATCCTCAATATTACGTTTTAGTAGAGCTGTATTTCGATGCCACCCATGTGTTCATCTATGCTACATAACTCGTATCATTTGTTTGTACAATAACTAAATGATTTATAGATACCGCTTTACATATCATCCCTTTAGAAATTTGCATATTAAAAAATGACAGAAATGGTACATAAAATGTCATACTTTAATGTTGAAAATCGATGATGAAAAACAAGAATTTCTTTCAAATCAACTTGGGTTTGATAACCTAACTGAATCCCTTAACGGCACTGTGCAAGTGTGTGGCATTGTTGGTATACTTTGCTCCCAGAGATGGGTTTAGAATTACAACTGACACAGTGTGTATGCTCACCAAGTGTATATACTATAATGACCGGGCAGCGAGAAATTTCAGTACTTCATTAAGTGTTGTTTTCAAAAGATCTTTATTAGGAACCTAGTTCTTTCTTTTCCAATAGCTAAGAGGAGGAATAGTCAGCGCGGGCATACGTTTTGAACCTAACAAAACTCCAAAGGAGGTTGGAGGACCTGGGTTTGTGAGAACCCGAGTTTAATGATATAATTAACTGTTAGTTGAAAAATTGGCAGCCTTACATGATCTAAGTTTAAGAAGTACACCAATAGATTTTGATGTTTTCAGCTCAACCCAGATTGGCTAGCTGTGGTTAACTTTTTAAGTCTGTCTAGGACAGTCAGTAGGAATAACCTATACCCTTCGACCCAGTTCCCAGGTTCATTCAAATGCTTAGGTTATTGTATTATCAGTTTTTGTAATGTGTAAGGATCTATAAACGATTGTGCAGACACTTCAAGTGTCCACTCTGCGATCGGAAATATCATTTGGTGCGTCCTCGAAATGTATTGAATGGTCAATATATTGCGATTCAGGGATAATTGTAGAACCAACGGGACAACCGAAAAATATTCTTAGAGTTCTATTAACACATTAATAGAAGTCCTCTTCTGGCTCCTTTACTTCTAAGAGCAAATTTTTAATGTTTATAAGGCCTTGTAAAACTTTATGTATACCTCTTTGAAATTACCGGACTCAAATTCAAAGAAAGCATTATGGAACACTATGAATATTGATTAGTATTACATTCTTTCCATTCATATTTCATTCACCTTATAACACAGATTAAATTTAAGGTGCTTTCTTTGATGTAAATGGGGAGAGGGGTCAACATAAACCAACTATACGATATGTTCCAGCTCCCTGTCTTACTCTTCCATGTTTCCATCCAGGAAATTTGCTTCAGGGAAAAGGACTTATGAAAGCTGATAATGGGTGATATATCCACTTGGTGTATTTTAATGAATTTTAACAGATTTTTGCAAAAGACCAATGGTCATCGTAGGGTGATCCTAGGAGTTAGATATTTTAATCCAATATTTGAGCAGTTCACTGAAATGTGGACCTAATGAGACTCGATAATGTGTAAAAGAGCCCGAAACGTTGTTTAGGTGAAAAAAAGTAATAATTTAATCCCTTAAAACAAATAATAAAGTTAATTAATTTCCCCTCAGTTTGTTCCCAAAATGGAGGCCGATAAGATCCCGCGCATAACGATCAATCTGTTAAGAGGAAGAAATGACTGCAGGATCGGAGGGATACAGTCTTCCTGTGGGCATTATCGAAAATATATTGCAGTACAAGAGTCCTGGATCCTTCTGCAAACAACAGCACCGCTGTTACACCGCTAAACTGAAGTTACGTTTTTCATGCAATAACCTAAAGGTTTAGGAGCAATCGTAGGTCTTAGGCCACCAGGCCCTGCGTTTCATGATGTTGAAGAACCAATCAACAATCACACCAGGCTATCGGAAGGCATCTCTAAGAATCGTACGGGTTTTCCAGCAGAACAGAAGTTCTTCCGATCCTCAAGAACTCAGGATATATCTTAATTTGGACTTTGACTGAGAGGGTGAGATTTTGAATCGTTTGAGCTGATTTCATTAAGTACCTAGATCCTTTTGGACACTACAGCATTACTGTTACATTTTTCAGTCATCTTGTGACATTTTTCATGCAATAACCTAAAGGTTTAGCAGCACTCGCAGATCTTAGGCCATCACCCCAATATATAATATCAGCATGATATTATATAAGGCACATGAAGGCACCTCTATGAGTTGTACCGGTTGTCCTGTGCAACATATGTTCTTCCTGTCTCTATAAGACTCGAGAGACATCTTCATTTGGACTTTGAATCCGAGATTTAAATTTTGTATTGTTTTAGCTTATTTAAATGTAGTATGTTGAACGTTTTAGTTTTCTGTTAAGAGTAGATTTAGATCAAAGTAAGATAACTCGAAAAGAACTATGAATTTTCATCAAAAGCAACCCAGCAAGTTGTGGTGAACTTCCTTATCACTCTGTCAAGGACACAATTAGTTTTAGGAACAACCTACACACTCGTTTCAGCTCCCAGCTGGAATTAATCACTGTCAAAATTGGCCCGGGCTTCCAATTTTGGAAAGATAAAACAACTTAGAACCTTGCTAACCGTTGAGATGGTCTGCTGGCAGTCTGGTCTCTGCACTGGTGTACATTTTGAAGCTAACCAATGTCCAAAGGAGGTTAGAGGACCTGGGTTCGTATGTTGCTTAATTAAAATTATTTAATATTTTTCAGAATTCCTCAAATATTTTACTTATAAATTATTTTCATTTTTCATCTTCGACTATATTATTGTGTACATCATCCAAGTTAACACATTTAATATTATTTATTATTTTTACTGAAAGGGATCCAGGAACAATATACACGTTGAAAAATTGTTTAATGTTGAATCAGTTAGGAGAATTTAAGGATCTAGCACACACAATCAGAAATAAGTCCATTTTTAAAGATTACGATTATGATACAATTTTAAATTACTTTTCTACCCAAATAAAAACGAATTGGGTGAATGCGAATTGAAGAACAGTTATTTATGACTCTATGCAATAGAAGGACTAAGATAGTGAGGCAAGTCGCTGATTTAAATTGACAATTGCCTGGAAAATGATTCCTTTGCCTTAATTTTACGATAATTGGTTATTCTAAAACTGACTTTGAAATTGTCAAAGACTTTATATAAAAAAATGTGGGCAGATGTTTAGCCTGCACGAGCAATGGTGTGCCGAAGAGGATGGTGGACGTCAGCCTGCAAGAAGTGGTCGGGCCCGGAGGCCTGTGGTATCTCTGCCCGCAGTCAAGAACCTTTGAGCCTGAGGCCAGCTGTAGTGACCTTTGGAATCTTAAGTAATAGTAACGTTATAATGTATCAATTCAATGTTAAAAAGAAGAATTCCTATCCCAAATAATAAATATATAAGATACAATGAGATTTATGTGTTCAGTGAAGGGTATACATTTTGTGGTTGGAGTCTGAGTAGACCTCTGAGAAAGCCTATTTAAAATATCATAAATTATTT
>NW_027112047.1:24870-29208 GCF_000696795.3 Halyomorpha halys
GCAAGTTACAGTGTTACGAAAGACGAAATAAGAGGAATCAGAGAAACGTATGCAGTTACAAACCACTGATTGTATAAAATATAAAGACTATGGTCAGAAACTCGCCCAGAAAAAAACCTGAAATTCACTTCGAAACGTCGACTTAACAAAATAGTTTTTATTTATAAGTCCATTGTTCGGTCTATTCATGACATTTTTAACTCAACCTTAAGCTTTATAGATAGTGGGTCATATTTTTACATATTTATCAAACATATCAATTCAATGTTAAAAAGAAGAATTCCTATCCCAAATAATAAATATATAAGATACAATATGATTTAAGTGTTCAGTGAATGGTATACATTTTGTGGTTGGAGTCTGAGTAGACCTCTGAGAAAGCCTATTTAAAATATCATAAATTGTTTTAAAATACTGGGTCTTGATTTATTAGTAAAAAATCCTACTATACGTTTGTGTATTCCACCCCTAACGAAAGCTAGATGTATTCATCTCAAATTGGGCAAAGTTAATAAAAAGGATCTCGTGAAATTCTTCCAAAATAATAAGTATGTATAACTTAACATAAACATAAGTTTTAAGTGAAGGCTAAACTTTTCGTGGTTTGTGTCTGAGTAGAAGACTGGCAAAGTTTATTTTTCATTGATGTAAACTCGGATTGGTGACCTGTGGTGAACTTTACTGGGCAAGATGGAGTCGATCATTGAAGAGGAATAGGTTTCCCAAGAATTGGAATTTTACTTTTCCGGGGTGGCCTATGCCTGGAGAGATCCAAATTGCTATCTAAGGTTATTGCCGAATTTTTAATATATCTGTTTAATTTTATATAATATTTTCTAATATGTCCAACTGGTATTTTAATTATATATATATATATTTTTTACAAAAGTTCCATGGCCATTGTAGGATGATCCTTGGAGCTCGATATTCTAATCCTACATTTGAGCAGTTCACTGAAATGTGGAAAAGCAATTGGACGTGATGGGGAAACTGGATAGAAACCGTGTTGGGCGAATGCGAACTGATAAACAGAACAATTAAGCACACATTAAGTCATTAGACTAGCATATAATAGTATTATTTAAAGATCAGGGGTAGATATTGAAAATCGAGATAATTACTGTTTGAAATTATCCATTTAATCACCTGAAAGATTTTCTAATAACACAAAATACAACGTCAATGCCATTTTACATGCATTAATTTCCGAACTCTGCTTCCTCAAATGCAAGTTCCGTTACAAGACTAATGCAGGAGATCTGAGGAAGAATTGGAATGAGGAATGGAAGCATGGATCAAACGTTCAATACGAAAAGGTCATTGAGAGTGGATCGATTCTAAACCCTAAAAACATTTATATAATAATAACTATAATAAAAAACATAACATAATAATTCATTCAATCTATTTTAGGTAAAAAAGTTTTTGTCCAAAATAATGAACCGAAAAATTTATTGAATGTAGAGGTAATCAGTGAAGTGTAGAATCTTTTTGTGGTTGGGTCTGCTGAAGAACGTTTACGCAAGAGACTTCTCTTCGAGGTCAATCTGGATTTGAAAGAATTATAGTTCTTCAAAAAGTATCAGTTTCTTGAAGGAAATCAGATCTGTAATAAACGCAGAGCGAGGTCCTGAAATCCTGTCGCACGGCCCATTTAGTGACGAGGATATAAAAGTGTTGATAATGGCTTAAGTATGCTTAGTGTAAATAATATTTTTTGGTCGTTAATAAGTATTTTATTAAGTAAAAATAAACTTTTTTTTTTCCTTTAAATTATTCCTATACAAGGAAATTATACGGTTACATTTTTCATTCATTGCCTAGAATTGCTTGGAAACTGATATCTCAGCCTTCGTTTAACGTCAATATGGGCGATTCTATAACTGGCTTTGAAATTGTCAAAGAGCTTTTATTACAAAGGAGTCATCCTCATCTTTTACTACTTTTACTTGCGCTTAGTGAATTGATCTAAGCGCACTTATACAATAAAAAAATAAAAATTATAATTCTTTTTTTAAATAATCTGTACTTGAACCTAACTTGCAAAAGTCTTATGCAATTAGATTTAAAAAACAAAATTAGTGAGCAAGGCATCGAAAAAAAAAACGAACAATACATAATATAGTATTGATTTTTTAATTTAGCTACTTTTACTTCAAGTCAAGTTTTGAAAAAGTAGATATACAATGCTTACATTGTTAAAATTGTTCGAATGAAAGCTAATTTTCGTACACCTCCCTTGCGGTCAATAATTTAGGAGGAACCACGAATTGTGCCTACGTTTGTTCGTACTCCAATATTTCCCATACAAACTTGTGAAGAAGGTCTTCGTCAGTAACGTGCCGAAGAGAATAGTAGACCACAACCTGCATGAAGAGCTTGGACACCTGGCAGCTTATACGGATTCTGCCAGAAGTTCTCAGTCTTCCAGCTGTACTTCGAGCAGTTGGAAAACATGGACAACGACGTCTGGTAAGTCTTTAGCTACTTCAAGATTCTTTATCTGTTTTGTTCATGAAATAATTGAGTCGCTTTCCTCTTTCAGCAACGACATACAGCATTCATATAGTTGGAGATGATCTGGTGGTTTTCCACTAAAAAGATTAAAGAGGATGTCGTAGCAAAAGAGATTTCGAAGGAAGGCACCTCTAAGTACCACCAGTTGTCCAGCAGAACAGTTCTTTCCAGCCCTCCCCCAAGACTCAGGAGATATCTTCATTTGATCATTAGAGGTTTTTAACTAAGTGCCTTGATTTCATTGGTCTACTTCACAGAATTTGTGATTTTTATATATAACAACAAAAACAATTCATTACGTAAGAATTCATAAGAACTGTAACAAAGCTCATTTTTCTCTGAGGTAAACCCTGTTAGGATTTAAAAGGTAATTGATAATCGTTTTGTAAGTATTGAATCTATGGATGACAGTTCAACATCAAAAAGTGATAGTAACGGGATTTACTGTGCCGTATTTAAATCGCTCGATATAAATTAAGAACGTCATTTTGACAATAATCATTCAGAAGATAGTACATTTAATGATTATTATGCAAGTTATACGTTTGATTCAAAACATTGTAACAAGTTAAAAATAATTATTTCTGAAGGAAAAAAGAAGAAATGAAATTAATGAATATTTATGTTTGTAGTAACACAAAGTGCTATGGATGTTTCAAAGGTATGCGTAAAGGATGCAATGTGCATCTTACAGTGGTTTGGATAAAATATCAATGATAAACAAGATGCAGTTTTTAAATGAAAGTTCAAAGGATTCTCTACACAAGATAAAAATGCACCTAAGAAGATTTTTACGCAAAGAAATGGTGAATGTTCATTTGGATGAACATCGAAGTGCAAGTGCTTTCCGAAAGGAAGCCACGAGGCTGACAACATTTAGTGATGCTAGTCCACTGGCTCTATCGCAAGTTACAGTGTTACGAAAGACGAAATAAGAGGAATCAGAGAAACGTATGCAGTTACAAACCACTGATTGTATAAAATATAAAGACTATGGTTAGAAACTCGCCCAGAAAAAAAACCTGAAATTCACTTCGAAACGTCGACATAACAAAATTGTTTTTATTTATAACTCCATTGCTCGGTCATTTCATGACATTTTTAACTCTACCTTAAGCTTTATAGATAGTGGGTCATATTTTATCCTTATTTATCAAACATATTTACACTATCTTAATGCAGGTAAAAGTAACGTTATGCACATGGTAGTGTCAAACTTTTTACCGAAAATTTATTTAATTTAGTTCTGATCGAAAAATTTCAATAATAGAGTTAATCCAAAATCTTTTTCCAAAATGGCGGCCGATAGGATCTCGCCCTTAACGATCAATCTGCTAAGAGGAAGAAACGACTGCAGGAGCAGAAGGTGGTACAGTCTTCACTGTGGGCATTATCGAAAATATGTTGCAGTGCAGCAGGCAGCCTGGATCCTTCTGGAGATAACAGCACCGCTAATACTTATACCGCTAAATTGAAGTTACATTTTTCATGCAATAACCTAAAGGTTTAGGAGCTATCGGAGGTCTTAGGCCACCAGGCCCAGCGTTTCATGATATTCAAGAACCAATTAACAATTACACCAGGCTATCCGAAGGCACCTCTAAGAATCGCTTTCGAGTTTTCCAAAGGAACAGAAGATCTTCCAATACTCAAGAACTGAGGATATATCTTAATTTGGACTTTGACTCAGAGCGTGAGATTTTGAATCGTTTTAAGCTGATTTCATTAAGTATGACGGATATAAAAATGTTGATAATTACAATAACATTTTTCAGTCATACCACGAGATTCTTCATGCAATAAGGTTAGGTATGATCACTC
>NW_027112047.1:30063-31735 GCF_000696795.3 Halyomorpha halys
CACTTTAGTCCTTCCTAGGCACTTCCTTTAATACCGGACTTCCTGCTACCATTGCGTGCTTTCTTCCCGAGATTAACATCTGTTCTGAAACATTTATCATATTTACTTACTGTATTCTTATTTTATAGTAGTGAATTTCAATTAAAAAAATAAATGAGGAACAATTTACTATTCTTGTCCTTACTAGGAGCATACTTCGAACCAAAGAGGTGTTACTTAATAACCAAAGTCAAATAGTTCATCAGTAGGAACGCTGTGCCAAAGAGGATGGTTGAACCCATATTGCAAGAAGAGCTTGGACAACTGGCAAACTACACCATTTCTACTGGCAGTCCAAAGCCTTCCAAATGTACCTCACACATGGGACCAACTTGGACAACGCCTCGATGATTAAATTTATCTATGATGTTCTAGCTACTTCATGATTCCTCATCATGTGTATAGCATCCATACTGTTGAAAGAATTATAGTTACACAAAAAGTATCGGTTATTAAAGATTTATTATTTATATTAGAAACCAAGTTGTTGAAAGAAAGTAGATTTCTAATGAATTCTCATGAACTTAAGAAAAAGCATAGACTTGTCCATAGTCGACCTGGATTGGAAAGCTGTGATGAACTTCCTTATCACCCTGGCCAGGAAACCATTAGTTCATTAGGAATAACCTACAAGCTTCCTTCCAGCTCCAAGATGGAATTAATAGCCATTCAGACATGCCTGAGGTCTCCAATTCTTCAAAGACAAATAACTCCGAACCTTGCTAACTGATCAGCTGCTCAGCTGGTGTCAGCATTTAGTAGTAGCCGATATGCAATCTTTCTCTGCCGTAAATGTAAAATGTACGATAAAGAGAATTTGCACGATGATATTATATATGTCAAATATAAAAATGTAGATAATTAGAGTAACATTTTTCAGTCTTCTCATTCATGCAATAAACAAAAAGGTTTAAAGATGGTGCCACGTAACACACATTATTCCTAAATATATTTCTACTGTATTAAAAATAAAATAGAAAAGTTACATTCAGTGCTTAAATTTAAGATTGACAGAATAGTTTCTATCCAAAATAATAAATATATATGTCAATTGAACGAGTAAGTATTTAGTGCTTGGGTCAGAAAATAAGAACACTAGCAAAGCTGATTTTTCTTCTTTTTTCCAGGAAAGTCATTAGGAATAACCCCCAGCCTTCAAGTAAGGTGGGATCGACAATGGGTGACATTTTATATCTAAATGAAGGCACAATACTTTAAAAGATAATAGAATCATTTTGTAAGTATTGAATATTTTAATGACAGTTAAAAAGTGATAGGAGCGGGATTTACTGAACCGTATTAAAATCACTCGATATAAATTAAGAAGCTCTTAATGACAATAATGACTCAAAAGATAATACGTTTAATTATTATGATGTAAGTTATACGTCTGACTCAAAACATTGTAACAAATTAAAAATAATTTTTTCTTAAGGAAAAGAAAAACGAAATAAAATGACTGAAGATTTATGCTAGTAGTGACACAAAGTGCTATGCATGCTTCAAAGGTATGTGTAAACAATGCAATTTGCATCTTACAGTGGTTTGTATAAAATGTTAATGAAAAATAAGATGCATTTTTTGAATACACATTTAAAGAATCTTCGTCGTACATACTTCATAGAAAAAAAGG
>NW_027112047.1:31951-36923 GCF_000696795.3 Halyomorpha halys
AAAAAACATAGAAATGGGACATTGTTAATCGAAACCAACAACGGAAAACAATCCGAAAAACTACTTAAATGTGAAAACTTCGGCGGCCAATTCCCTATTAATCTATTACCACACAATACTCACTTACTCTTCCATGTTTGTGTGCTACATGACTTATAGTGGTAATTAACATGCTAAAGTGAAAGTGAAAAATTAAATATAAACTGTCAAAAGTGTGTGGAATGTTAGAACTAACCTCTCCTATAAATGAGTTCATAATTATTAAGGCATTTAGCACAAGCAGTGAGGTTAGTTGGGAAGAAGCATCTTTTCATCCTCCGAGGAATTTTTGTTCTTACACAGTCCTTAGGATATTTCTATCGAAATGACACGAGTGTGGAAATTACCTCTCAGGCCTGGTAAGTCGTTAGGAAAAACCCACAGCCTTTTTCAAGCCTGATTAGAGCTACAATGTTTGACATTTAAACCTAAACATGGTCACAGTATCTTATAAAGTAACAGAATCGTTTTGTAAGTATTGAATCGAGAATTTCAGTTCTTCAAAAAATATTGTTTTCTAAAGATGTATATTATGAACTTAGACCTAGCACGAGGATCTAATAGCTAGGAGGAGGAATAACACTAACATACATTCTGTACCTAACGAAGAAGGACTCCTTCTAGATTATCCAAAAGAGGTTGAGGGACCTGGGTACTACCACCACTGATGCGATACAACTAATGGAAATGAGAGATACATGAATAACATTTACGAACAGTTTGTCATACAGTCCTTAGCATATTTCTATCGAAATGACTGAGTGTGAAATGAGTAGATTTTTTCTAATTTGGGTCAGAAAATAAGAACACTCGAAAAGCTGATTTTTCTCGAAGGTAAACCCTGTTAGACCTTATGTGATGAACTTGATGACACCTCAGGCCAGGAAAGCCATTAGAAATAACCCACAACCATCGTTCCAGCTAGGTGGGGTCGACAGTGAGTGACATTTTATACCTAAATATAGGCAGTGTACTTTAAAAGGCAATAGAATCGTTTTGTAAGTATTGAATCTTTTAATAACAGTTAAAAAGTGATAGGAACAGAATTTACTGTACCGTATTAAAAACGCTCGATATAAATTAAGAAGCTCATATTGACAATAATGATTCAAAACAGTCTAAGTTTAATGATTATGATGTTAGTTTTACGGCGAACTCAGAATTCTATAACAGATTAAAATTAATTATTTCTAAAGAAAATATTAACTAATTATTTCTAAAAAATCGCTAAACTTCATGAGGACCTCTTTGATATTATCGCACTAAAATGCCAACAAAACAATAATATTGGAGAATAAAAATAAATTAAAACCAGACACGCTTCTAGTTTGAGGTAGTAAACAAATGTTGCACGGTTAAGATTACTGTAGGCAGAGTAGATAGCTCAATATTACCACACAGCAGTCCTCCCCTTCTCTGCTATGCAAGTTTTTCTAACTTATCTGTTGTCGGAACTATAACGAAAAAAAAAACAAGGTTCAGGGCAGAGTAACAGTACGCAATTAGACTGAAACAACACTACTGTATTTCTGAAGTTATTGCTACTTAAAATCCTTTTAGATGTTTATTTACAATGGTAGGGAGTATTAAGGCGGACACAGTGCCTTATCCTATCATAACTTCTATGTATCCTAACTATCTCCTAACATTTTTCGTGCAGTAACTAAATGATTTATAGATACCGATTCACATATCATTCCTTAAGATATTGGTATATTAAAAGAAATGACTGGTATGTAACATGATGCGTCTTGAAGATGCTTTATCATATTCGAAAGAGATTCTTCTTCATCTTTCCAAATTAATGAATTGATAAAATGCACGTGCCAGACTCCTTGCAAGGCCACTGATAACATGTTTACTAGCCCGCGAAATATTTTCAATTGAACTTCTACTGAGAAAGTTCGTTTTTTAACTCTGTGTATTGATATCGTTGGTCAACTTCACTGAAGTTGTAATGTTCTTAGTTTCGACTATAAACTGTTTAAGATTTTTACTTATCATTTGATTCTATATACTTTTATTTTGTTTTGTTTTTTACTTCAGTTGTATTGAATATTAAAAAGTAATAATTATTATAATATAAAACTTATGGAACTGGAGGTGAACATCTTGTCTGAAATTTTCGTGTACCACAAATCCTTCAGTTAGAATCAACGTTTGCCATAATAAATGAGGTACACGTATTTTCAACCACTTAAATCCTTCCTAGGCATTTATTTTAATACTGGACTTCCTGCTACAATTGCGCGGTTTCTTCCCTAGATTATCATATGTTCTGAAACAATTATCATATTTACTTAGTGTATTCTTCTTTCACAGTTGTGAATTTCAAAAAAAAAAAAGAAATAAGGAACATTTAACTATTGTTGTACTTTATTAGGCGCTTAGTTTGAACCAGAGAGGTGTTACTTAATAACCGAAGTCCAATCCTACTTCAGCAGCCTCGAAGAAAGCCTAGGAGCCTTGCTACTTCCTTTGCTATACGAACATGTTGAAGGTCTGACTTAATCAAAGTCAACCTAGATTGAATAGCTGTGGTGAACTTCCTTATCGCCCTGGTCAGGAAACCATTAGTTCATTAGGAATAACCTACCCGCTTCGTTCCAGCTCCTAGCTGGAACTAAACGCCTATGAACTTTGCTAACAGCTCTGGTGTTAGCAGTTAGTAGTAGCAAATATCTAGTCTTTTTGTGCCAAATAGGTACAAATGTACGATAAAGAGAGATTGCGCGATCAAATCCAATATGATGAATATAAAAATGTAAATAATAACTGTAACAATTTTCAGTCATCTCATGACATCATTTATGCAATAAACAGAACCGTATGGAAACGTTAAAAATAATTTATCAGTTTAAGTTTATTGAACTATTAAGTGTTCAGTGGAGAGTGGAAAGTGGGATCTTTTGTGGTTACGTGATAGCCTGCGAGAGAAAGCTCATTTTCAAAGAAGTTTCTTCGAAGTCAATAATTTTGGTACAAAAACGGGATGTGCTCCATACATGCGTGTAGATGTACAGTGTCATTTGGCACAAATTGTGGAGACCCACAGGACGAGGAGCGTTCTGCAGAGGTTTGCTTAACACTAACCTGATGGTCAACGTATAACCATAATAAATGAGGTGCATGTATGCTAAGCCACTTCTGTGGAAGGTCTTCATCAGTAGTAGCATGCTGAAGAGGATGGTCGCCCTCAGACTGCATGATGCTGGGACACCCAGCAGATCTTGAACCAGCATGAGCTTGGGCAATTTTGGACGACATCTCGCTACATAAATTTATTTCTTTATCTTTATCATCTTTATTATCATAAAATCGAATCGTTTTCACATTGCTAAGGTCACATTGCTACTGTCAAGGATACTATCCTAAGACACCTCCACAGTCCTTGTTGCACAACGGGATAGAACTCCTTAACATGACTCAAGAGATATATTCAATTGAGACGGTGAGAACTTAAATAATAAATAACGTGCATTGATACAGTTAGTTAAGTTTAGAGAAGTAAAATGGCCAGCTGAGAGAATTAGCCAATATAATCGTAGGAAAAGAAGCCCAATGGGAAATTATCTAGGAAATATTGACTGAAATGATAAAAGAAGCCATGTATACCGATGATCTACACTAGATCATTGGTAAAAAGGTCTCCCAGATTGTGGCTTCGATGGTAGCAGAGGCTATAGGGGACGCCATAGGAACGGTCTATGGCCAGAAAAAAAAAAGAATGGATTTTGCCTACACTGAAAAGGGTTTCTGGCATAATAAAAGACCTGGAAGGGAGAGTAGACGAAGAAGCCCGCATCCAATTAGAACTTACGGCCGAATGTAGAGCTAAAGGAAGATAAAAGGGGAACGAGGACCGAAGACGATGGTAGCTGGACCTTCAGTGCTAACTTCGCTGAAGGAGAGGAGTAAATATGAGGGCGCGGAACTGTCCCCAATAGAGATGCGACATCGATAAAAAAAACATCGATGTTAAAAAAACATTGAAAAAAAATTTTTTTTTAACCATTTCAGTAACATTAAGACTGTTCTAAAGACTACGCATGCTCCGGCCAGTCAGAAGTGCTTTATCGATCAACCAATAGGACATGGACTCCAAAAAACATCGAAGTTTTAAAATATCGTTACTTATATTACCCTACCCAAAAAACGTCGATGTTTTTGAACAACTATTTCAGAAACATAAGGTCTGTTCCAACGATCACGCATTCTACGGCCTGTCAGAAGTGGTTTATGAAATTAAGAATCCGACATCGACTACAAAAAACATCGATGTTTTAATATACCGTTGCTTATAATACATTACCCAATAAACATCGATGTTTTTGAACAACTATTTCAGAAACTTAAAGTCTGTTCCAACGATCACGCATTCTACGCCCTGTCAGAAGTGGTTTTTGAAACTAAGAATCCGACATCGACTACAAAAAACATCGATGTTTTAAAATATCGTTGCTTATATTACATTACCAAAAAAACATCAATGTTTTTGAACAACTATTTCAGAAACTTAAGATCTGTTCCAACAATCACGCATTGTACAACCTGTCAGAAATGGTTTTATAAACAAAGAATCCGACATCGACTACAAAAAACGTTGATGTTTTTAAAATATCGTTGCTCACAATACATTATCCAAAATACATCGATGTTTTTGAACATCCATTTCAGAAAAATAAGGTCTGTTCTTCGACTACGTATGCTCAAACAAGTCAGGAGTGCTTTTTGTATCAAAGAATGGGACATCGACTACAAAAAATATCGATGTTTTAAAATATCGTTGCTTACAATACATACCGAAAAAACATCGATGTTTTTTTTATCAATGTTGCATCCTTTTTTGCAAAAACCACTTCCGACTGGCCGGACTATACGTCGTCGTTGGAACAGATCTTGAGTTACTGAAATGGTTGTTCAAAAACATCGA
>NW_027112047.1:37433-42627 GCF_000696795.3 Halyomorpha halys
TAATTTTTAAGAGTAACATATCAAATCTAATATGTAAAGTTTATTTTTTTGTGCCTGTAATCTCATAAAGTGTTTGTAATATATAATTAAATTAAAGACTGCAAGAAATCGTCACACTCGAAATGGAAAATTATTTATTATGTCTTTAATAAACAATAGCAGCTAAGTGGTGTTAGTCATTAGTAGCTGATATCCAGTCTTTCTCTGCCATAAAGAGAAATCACAAGATCTTATTTAATATGACGAATATAAAAGTGAAGTTAATTACAGTAACATTTTTTATCTTATGACATTTACATAAAGAAGACATAAACAAGTGGAATTTGGAAAACAATTTTACAATGCTTACATTGTTAAAATCTATCAAAAGAAAGCTTATTTTCTCAATCAACTCTTTGGTTCAAAGTAAGATCACTCTAGAAGAAGCTAATTCAACCTTGAGTGGTAAGCTGGGCTGAACATCGTTATGACTCTGGCTAGGACACTATTAATTCAGTAGGAATAATCAATGTTTATATAATTGTATTTAGTATACCGTGTGAAATCATGTAATATATATCATTAAAATTTATATGTGAATGTAGACATAATTTTTAAGAGTAACATATCAAATCTAATATGTAAAGTTTATTTTCTTGTGCCTGTAATCTCATAAAGTGATTGTAATATATAATTAAATTCATGATTGCAAGAAAACGTTACACTCGAAATGGAAAATTATTTATTATGTCTGTAATAAACAATAGCGGCTAAGTGGTGTTAGTAATTAGTAGCTTATATTCAGTCTTTCTCGGTCATTAATTTATAAATGCCCAATGAAGAGAAATCACAAGATCTTATTAAATATGACGAATATAAAAGGAAGATAATTACAGAACATTTTTCCGTCATCTCATGACATTTTTCATGAAGAAGACATAAAGAAATAGAATTGGGAAAGCAATTTTACAGTGCTTACATTGTTAAAATCTATCAGAAGAAAGCTTATTTACTCAATCAACTCTTGATTTGGTTCAAAGTTAGATCACTCTAGAAGAAGCTAATTCAACCTTGAGTGGTAAACTGGGCTGAACATCGTTATAACTCGAAATGGAAAATTATTTCTTATGTCTTTAATAAACGATAGCAGCTATGTGGTGTTAGTCATTAGTAGCTGCTATCCAGTCTTTCTCAGCCATAAATGTATGAATGCCCGATAAACAGAATCACAAGATTTTTTAAAAGTGAAGATAATTAGAGATCATTTTTCAGTCATCTCATGACATTTTTTATAAAGAAGACTTAAAGAATTAGAATTGGGAAAGCAATTGTTAAACTCTATCAAAAGAAAGCTTATTTTCTCAATCTACTCTATGGATAGGCTATTGTGGCAACATGATTCACTACATGGCCGAGTGGGTTGGATTTAGTAGTGGGCTGTCAAATACAGAAGTGGTCGTCAGCATCTCGTCCGAAATTTTCGTGTGCGACAAACGCTTTTGTCAGATTCAATGTTCGTGCCATAATAAATGAAATCCTATCTATCTTAGCGCTTACTTAGAACCAGAGAGGTGCTTCCTGGAAGGCGAAACCCAATCTATCTTCAGCAGCCTCGATGAAGGCCCAGTAGCCTTGCTACTTCCTTTGCCATACGAACTTGTGAAGAAGGTCTTCGTCAGGAACGTGCCGAAGTGAATAATAGACCCAACCTGCATGAAGAGGTTGGACACGGTTTCTGCCGTGATAAAAAACTAGAGGAAAAAGATATTTTTTTAAAGATATTCCCTTTTTTCCTATAATTTTCCAACACTTACTCTTATAGGAAAAGCCTTTAATATAAAGAAAACAAAATTGCCCCGAACGGCTGAGGAAAGATGAAATATATAAATTGTTAAACAAATCATGGAAGAATTAATATATTATAATATACATCAAAATGTTATCCACATTAAATCCTCTAAGTTAAGGAGGAAAACATAAGGATAGCTAAAATTACTAGTAATTTGGCTAAACTTAGTTCATCCAGCTTTTAAAAAAAATTAAATATTAATTTATAGTATGTATAATACATGTAGTATGTATAGAATACATTTCCACCAATCTTTGAGTTACTTAATATTTATATATTTCAGAAAACAAGATAAATAAGTCATTTATAAATTCTTTTTAATAGATTTGCTGAAGTTTCGGCCCAAACGTTAAGGCTAAAATTAAAACAAAGACGATGCGAGATAAGAATTGCAAAATAATATTGATAAAAAAAGGTATATAAAATCAATATTATTATATTGCATTTAACTCGTGTAATTTTTGTTCAATTTTGGCCAAGATGATACAAATATATCTAATAATAGAACTAAATTATAAGCTATTTAACAATATTATATTGCACAGCCTAAACGGTTTCTGCCAGAAGTACACAGTCTTCCAGCTGTATTTCGAGCAGTGGGACAATATGGACAACGCCATGGTGAGTAAATTTATTGGTAATCTTTTAGCTACTTCAAGATTCTTTATCTATTTTATTCATCAAATAATTGAATCGCTATCCTCTTTCAGCAACGACATACAGTTGATGATGATACAGTTGGTGGTTTTCCACTGAAAGGGTGGATGTCGAAGAAAAAAAGATTACGAAGGAAGGCAATCTGAAGGCACCTCTAAGTGCCACCAATTGTCCAGCAGAACAGAAATTCTTCCCATCCCTTCCCCTAAGACTCAGGAGATATCTTCATTCGATCATTAGAGATTTTTAACTAAGTAAATTGATATCGTTGGTCTATTTCACAGAAGTGATTTTCATAGTTTACTGTAAAAGCAATTCATAGCACTTCAACTAAATTTGCACATTTATTGTTATTTATGAAAAACTTCTATCCAAAATAATAAATATATAATTCGATTAAACGATTGAGTATTCAGTGAAGAGTAGATGTTTTGTGGTTTGGGTCTAAGTAAGAACTATAGCAAAGCTGATTTTTCTCCGAGGTAAACCGTTGATAATATTGACAATAATGGTTCAGAAAATAGTACGTTTAATGATTTATTAAATATTGTATAACAATTAAATTTATTATTTCTGAAGAAAAAAAATTAACTATACCCTCTTAACATATGCTTCCAGTTCTGCAAAGATAAAACAACTTCGATACTAGCTAACTGCTTAGCTACTCAGTTAGTAGTTAGTAGTAGCAGATATCTAGTCTACCTCTGCCATAGATGTGCTATATACGGTGTCGTCATATGTACGAGACTCTTCACCTATCAGGATCAGTTTTACATCATCATCAATGGATAGCAGTTTGTTGATACTGTCTCTCTGACCCAGTCTTAAATTCTACCTGCCGATTGTGTATTCCACCCTACAAGCAAGTAGTAATGTATTTATCTCAAGATGGGCTCATTCAATTGAAAGGCGTAAAAAAGTCTACATCAAAATTAAGAAAAGAACTGGTAAAGACTATATTATATTATAATTCATAAATTGATAAAGAATCGTTGTGAAATGTAACTTTAAATTATAGAATTAATTTTCTTATTCATCAACAATAAAGAGAAATCGCGCAAGCTCAATTAATTAAATTAAATTACAGTAACGTTGTTCAGTCATCTCCTGACAATCGTAACTCAACCTGAAGGTTAATGGATAATGAGTCACATTTTATCCCTACCTATCAAACATATTTATACTTTCTTAATGTAGATAATAGTAACGTTATGTACTTGGTAGTGTTAAAGTATATAACGATAATTTATAATTGACAGAAAAGTTTATAACTAAACGTATTAATATATAAGTTAGTTTAACGTTTAACTAGGACACTATTAATTCATTAGGAGTAATCTATGTTTATATAATTGTATTTAGTATACCGTGTGAAATCATGTAATATATATCATTAAAATTTATATGTGAATGTAGACATAATTTTTAAGAGTAACATATCAAATCTAATATGTAAAGTTTATTTTTTTGTGCCTGTAATCTCATAAAGTGTTTGTAATATATAATTAAATTAATGACTGCAAGAAATCGTCACACTCGAAATGGAAAATTATTTATTATGTCTTTAATAAACAATAGCGATTATGTGGTGTTAATTACTAGTAGAAGATATCCAGTCTTTCTCTGCCATTAATGTATAAATGCCCGATAAAGAGGAATCACAAGATCTTATTAAATATGACGATTATAAAAGTGAAATTAATTACAGTAACATTTTTCATCTCATGACATTTTTCATGAAGAAGACATAAACAAGTGGAATTTGGAAAACAATTTTACAGTGCTTCCATTGTTAAAATCTATCAAAAGAAAGCTTATTTTCTCAATCAACTCTTTGGTTCAAAGTAAGATCACTCTAGAAGAAGCTAATTCAATCATCGTTATGACTCTGGACACTATTAGATCATTAGGAGTAATCTACACACGCTGTTCCAACTCTTGGAGTAGATATCCAGTTAGTAGGAGTAGATATCCAACCGCACATCTACTAAATGCTATGGGATATCCTCTTCACCCATCCGAAATTGGTTTCTCGTTATCATCGACGGATTTGTAGATAATATTCCCGTTCAAAAACATATGTCACTAACAGTGGAATATTCCGCATAGAATTTTGAAATTTCTTCTATATATCTCTTAATATTTTTTGTGCCATAGCTAAATGGTTTCTACCTATCATCCCTTAAAATATTTGCATATTAAAAAAAGTCATATTGAAATATTTTATATATGGTTTATCAAATTTAATATAAAAAAACAAACAAATACTTCAAATAATGAATAGATAAACTTAACCTAAGTATTCATTAAAGAGTCGAATCATTTGTAGTTTGATGGAAAAAAAGTCAAGGATGAAAAAGAAGAATCTTCTTCGAAGTCAACTCGGATTTGGAAATCTAACTGAATCCCTTGACGGCACTGTGTGTGGCTATGTTGGAATACCTCGCTCACAGAGATGGGTTCAGAATTACAACTGAAACAGGGTGTATGCTCACCAAGTGTATATACTATAGTGACCATGCAGCGAGATGGAAGGTTGCATTTATTCATCGTACGAGTTCTTCAACAAGTATTTTCCCCTTCAGCAAAGACTTACAGCGGTGGTAGAAGGAGGCAATTCGTAAACACCTCTTATAAGTCGTACAAGTTTTCCAGCGGAATAGAAGTTCTTACTATCCCTCAAATACACATCAAGATTTCTCTCGTTGG
>NW_027112047.1:43297-43871 GCF_000696795.3 Halyomorpha halys
GAAGTTCTTACTATCCCTCAAATACACATCAAGATTTCTCTCGTTGGTATATCGGTGGTATACTTCACAGAAGTTTCCATAGCTTAGAGTGAAAAATATTCAATATTATTCCGCATCATCGAATCTTTTACTTATTAATTAGCTCTGTTTCTTATCTTCGATTATATTATTGTGTACATCACCTATGTTTACACATTTAACATTATTTATTATTTTAACAGGTTAGAATCCAGGAACAATCTACACACTAACAGATTATTTAATGATGAATCAGTTAGAGGAAAAAATTGATGCAGCATTTAAAATCAGAAATCAGTCCAATTTCAAAGGTAACGATATTGATAAAGTTCCAAATTACTTTTTTACTTAAATAAAAACGGTTGGGTGAATGCTAATTGATGATCAGTTATTTACGACTCGATGCAATAGAAGCCCTAATATAAAGAGGCAATTCAATGATTTAATTTGACAATTTCACAAAAATACATGGCATGGCCTTAATTTTACGACAATAGGTAATTCTAAAACAATCTTTGAAATTGTCAAAGACGTAATATAAAAAATATGCAGTCAA
>NW_027112047.1:47506-48816 GCF_000696795.3 Halyomorpha halys
ATTAAAGTGCTCAGTGGAGGTTCGAATCTTTTGTGTTTTGTGTCTGCATTAGAATACATGTCACAGAAATTTGCAGACTGTTACTATTTATTTGACTATCATGTTCACTGATACTGATCGTTTCACTGCCTTCGAACAATATTTAATAAAATTTAATTAATAGAACGTAAAATGTAAATCTAAGAAAATACAATTAAACTAATTCATTAAATTTTTAGTTATTAAATTAACAATAAAAATTATAAAACATGCAAATAAATTCTTGTCCTTCATTTCTCAATTATTAGGGTGATTATAATAGAAATAAACAGATATAAATTATATAGGGATAGAAAATTAATTTTAATTTCTATTAAATAGAATAATCTTGTGTTCCACTGCATTTCCTAGCAGTGCTCTCCAATACAGGATATCTACTACTGCGACATATTCTGAAGGAAAATAATGGTGGGTATTATAAGTATTTGGAGGATCCTGAGTTTATTGTAAATTTATATCCTTCCATATATTCTGGATCCTTGATAAAATGTAAGAGGACTCTAAACGTTTGTAGGAACTTTTGTAATTCCTGTAGAAGACCCCTTCCTAGCGAGAGAAAATAACATTGGGGTCTTCTCTATACATTGCGGTTCAGAAATGGTTGTGGGAGCAAACTGGACTACGTCTTGCTATTTTTGCTGATCAGGACGAGTTTCGCTTCCGGGTCCAAGGACAGTCATCAGGTCAGAAAGCTTATCCAGGAGATCTACTGGAAGGCTCAATGCCAGTCCACAGCGGATTTCCATTACAAGACCAGGATATCTGCAAGTACACTTCGAAGAGGACATACGGGACATAAACAAAAGTGAAACCGCGTCCTATTACAAATAACGATTAAAAAAGTATTGATTTAACGTTTAATAATGAAAAGTTTAATAGAGAGAGGATTTAACATTATTCTGGAAATGAAATGTAAAATAGTTCTGGGGCTAGATCGTTTTAGAAACAATTACAAAGGTAATTTTATTTGTATTATATCATATATTGGCAAAAAGGGAGTTGTCATATTCTGTGATAAAATTATAAGAAGTTAATCCTGTTAATCCTCGATACCGAGTCCGAAACATGGTAAGTTTTTCTAAATAATTGAAGACATTCCGTGTAAGTTGAAAACTTTATAATTAAAACGCCATAAAATTTAACTCAAGTCAGTTTATTTTTGTTTTTTAATTGGATCTATTGTTTTTCGGAATGGATGCGGTTATTAATCAGGTGTATTTGTTTATTCACATTTTATTTGTAAAAAACCGGCATGTATAATTTAAATTTAA
>NW_027112047.1:48866-49775 GCF_000696795.3 Halyomorpha halys
TACTGCTGCGATACATTCTGAAGGAAAATAATGGTGGGTATTATTAGTATTTGGAGGATCCTGAGTTTATTGTAAATTTATATCCTTCCATATATCCTGGATCCTTGATAAAATGTAAGAGGACTCTAAACGTTTGTAGAAACTTTTGTAATTCCTGTAGAAGATCTCTTCCTAGCGATAGAAAATAACATTGGGGTCTTCTCTATACATTGCGGTTCAGAAATGGTTGTGGGAGCAAACTGGACTACGTCTTGCTATTTTTGCTGATCAGGACGAGTTTCGCTTCCGGGTCCAAGGACAGTCATCAGGTCAGAAAGCTTGTCCAGGAGATCTACTCGGAAGGCTCAATGCCGGTCCACGGCAGATTTCCATTACAAGACCAGGATATCTGCAAGTACACTTCGAAGAGGACATGTGGGACATAAACATTGTGAAACCGCATCCTTTTACAAATAACGATTAAAAAAGTATTGATTTAACGTTTAATAACGAAATTCTTAATAGAGAGTTGATTTCGCATTATTCTTGTAATGAAGTGAAAAATAGTTCTGGGGCGAGGTCCTTTTAGAAAAAATCACAAAGGTAATTTTAATTGTATTATATCATATATTGGCAAAAAGGAAGTTGTCATATTCTGTGATAAAATTATAAGAAGTTAATCCTGTTAACTTAATTATTAAGTTAATTAAGTTAACCTGTTATAAATTATTTAATTTATAATTGACAGAACAGTTTATATTTAAACGTATTAATATATATGTGAGTTTAACGTTCAAGTATTATCCTTAATAGTAGATTTGGTTCGAAGTAAGATCACTCTAGAAGAATCTAATTTAACCTTGAGTTGTAAACTGGGCTGAACATGGTTATAACGCTAGGACATGATATTCATTAGGAGTAATCTATGTT
>NW_027112047.1:52590-54465 GCF_000696795.3 Halyomorpha halys
CTATTGTTTTTCGGAATGGATGCGGTTATTAATCAGGTGTATTTGTTTATTCACATTTTATTTGTAAAAAACCGGCATGTATAATTTAAATTTAACCTAACTGCTACAACCAATGGAGGATCAGGGGTTCAGAACCCTAATAAAGAAGTCCTGGGGAACAAGTGGGTCTTGCTTCTAGTGGGAAAGGTGGGCGAAGGGGTGTTAGCATTCGTGCCTTCCTCTTCCATCAGCGTGGAGAGAGTGTTTTTATGACTTTGACCATGAGAGTCATTTAAGTGTTCATTGAAGAATAGAATCTTTTGTGAATTGGGACTGCAATAGAACGCTCGGTGGAAAGATGATCATTGAAGATTTGAAATGAAATGAAGAATAGTTTATTATTCTGTGACTAGGTCCCTTGACTGCCAAAGTGGGCCCCACCTGACCCTAGTTGGAGCTACAGTGATTCAGAGGGGAGGGGGAGTGGCGTTGTTGGCCAGAGGTGTATTTGGGGGGCGATGAATTACTACAAGTTGTCACGGTCAACAATATTACTACTGACGAAAATAGAGCCAAGGATTACTAATAGCACCAAATTTTGGGAACCACTGCTTTAGAACAATTATGAGATAATTTTAATTTTACAATAACATATATTGGCCAAAAACAATGTAGCCACACTTAATTATAAATTCTATTAAAATTGTATATACATAATTTTAAATATAGAGACGTCAGCTCACTTGCTCAGCCTCCAATGGCTCATTGGACCACCCAAGTGACGCGGTGACAGGGCTGCGCTGGAATCTCAAATGGCCTCCCAACTCAACCCCGCAGAAGCTCCGTAAGGAGGAGGGTAGTGTCAGATCAACGGGACCTGGTAGTACGGGACTGGACTGAGAATTAGAATTTTGGAAAAACAATGGATTGTGTTTATGTTTGTTCGTCCTCTGTGGAGGAGCCACTGTTGCAACATGATTCAGTACGTGGCCGCGTGAGTCGCATTTATTAGTATGCGAAATACTAAAGTGGTAGTGAGCTTTCGTCTGCGACAAACATTTCCGTTAGAATCAAAGTTCGTGCCATAATAAATTAGGTATATGTATTCTCACAGCCCTCTGTCCTTCCTTAGTGCTTACTTTGGATCACAGAGGAGCTTCCTGGAAAGCGAAACCCAATCTGTCTTCAGCAGCCTGAGAGGAATGAAGGCTCAGCAGCTTGTTACTCCCTTTGCCATACCATCTTGTGAAGGAGGGCTTCGTCAGTAACGTGTCCAGTCTTCCTCTGCCATAGATGTGCTGAATACGGTGAGCTATCCTTCTCACCCATCAGGATCAGCTCTTCTTCATTAGTGGATAGCAGTTCGTAGATACTGCCTCTCTTATCCAATCTTAAATTCTACCAGTCCGTTGTGTATTCCACCCAACAAGCTAGTAGTAATGTATTTATCTCAAAATGGCCTGATTCAATTGAAAGACGAACAACATTTTTAAGAGTAAAATACCAAATCTAATATGTAAAGTTTAATGTTTTTGTGTCAGGAATATCACAAAGTATTTGTAATATATAATTGAATTAATGAATGCAAGAAATCGTCACACTAGAAATAGAAAATTATTTATTATTTCTCTGCCATAAATTTATAAATTCCCGATAAAGAGAAATCATAATATCTTATTAAATATGACGAATATAAAAGTGAAGATAATTACGGTAACATTTTTCAGTCATCTCATGACATTTTTCATGAAGAAGACATAAACAAGTGGAATTTTCCCCTTCAGCAACGACTTACAGCGGTGGTAGAAGGAGTCAATTCGTAAACACCTCTTATAAGTCGTACAAGTTTTCCAGCGGAATAGAAGTTCTTACTATCCCTCAAATACACATCAAGAT
>NW_027112047.1:55005-56871 GCF_000696795.3 Halyomorpha halys
CTGTTCGCCGAACCTGAGGCCAACTAAAGTGACCTTTCGAATCTTAACTAATAGCAACATTATTTACGGCGGTGTTTAGAAGAGTTTAAAGATAACTTATCAAATCAATGTTACAATATCGTGTAAGAGTTCAGTGAAGACTATTATATTGTTTTTGGTTTGAGTCTGTGTAGAACCCTGGCAAAGTCTATTTTTCTAGGAGGTAAACCCGGATTGGAGAGCTGTGGTTAACTTATTAACGACTCTGGTCAGAACAGTCAACTAACAGGCTTCGATCCAGCTTCCTTGGTGGGGGGGGGAGGGAGATAGACAGTTACGTATCATTCCCTGAACTATTAAAAGTAAAATAGAGAAGTTTCTCATTTTTTTTTTTTAAATTAGAAACAGACAAAATAGCTTCTATCTAAAATAAATAAATTGATAAGTTTATTGAACGATTAAGTGCTCAGTGGGGGGCTCTAATCTTTTGTGGTTTTTGTCTACATTAGAATACATGCGACAGAAATTTGCAGACTGTTACTGTTTATTTGACTATCATGTTCACTGATACTGATCGTTTCATCGCCTTCGAACAAGATAGTATAAAATTCAATTAATAGAACGTAAAATGTAAATCTAAGGAAATACAATTAAACTAATTCATTAAATTTTTAGTTATTAAATTGACACTAAAAATTATAAAACATGCAAATAAATTCTTGTCCTTCATTTCTCAATTATTAGCGTGATTATAATAGAAATAAACTGATATAAATTATATAGTAATAGAAAATTAATTGTATTACAATTTATTTAATTTAATTTGTAATACAAATTTCTATTACAATAGAATAATCTTGTGTTCCACTGCAGATTTCCTAGCAGTGCTCTCCAATACAGGATATCTACTGCTGCTATACATTCTGAAGGAAAATAATGGTGGGTATTATTAGTAATTGGAGGATCCTGAGTTTATTGTAAATTTATATCCTTCCATATATTCTGGATCCTTGATAAAATGTAAGAGGACTCTAAACGTTTGTAGGAACTTTTGTAATTCCTGTAGAAGATCTCTTCCTAGCGATAGAAAATAACATTGGGTTCTTATCTATACATGGCGGTTCACAAATGGTTGTGGGAGCAAACTGGACTACGTCTTGCTATTTTTGCTGATCAGGACGAGATTCACTTCTGGGTCCCAGGACAGTCATCAAATCAGAAAGCTTATCCAGGAGATCTACTGGAAGTCTCAATGCCGGTCCACAGCGGATTTCCATTACAAGAGTAATGCAGGATATTTGCAATTACACTTCGAAGAGGACATGGAGGACATAAACAAAAGTGAAACCACGTCCTATTACATATAACGATTAAAAAAGTATTGATTTAACGTTTAATAACGAAATTCTTAATAGAGAGTTGATTTCGCATTATTCTTGTAATGAAGTGAAAAATAGTTCTCGGGCTAGATCCTTTTAGAAACAATTACAAAGGTAATTTTAATTGTATTATATCATATATAGGCAAAAAGGGAGTTGTCATATTCTGTGATAAAATTATAAGAAATTAATCCTGTTAATCCTCGATACCGAGTCCGAAACACGTTAAGTTTTTCTAAATAATTAAGGACATTCCGAGTAAGTAGAAAACTTTATAATTAAAACGCCAATACCGTGGAATACAATATCGTGTAAGTGTTCAGTGAAGACTATTATATTGTTTGTGGTTTGAGTCTGAGTAGAACCCTGGCAAAGTCTATTTTTCTGGAAGGTAAACCCGGATTGTCGAGCTATGGTTAACTTATTAACGACTCTGGTCAGGTCAACTAACAGGCTTCGATCTAGCTTCCCAGGTGGGGGGAGGGAGATAGACGGTTACGAATCATTC
>NW_027112047.1:63501-63768 GCF_000696795.3 Halyomorpha halys
TGACAATAAGGTGCTCAACCGAACGCTGGGCTGCTACTCAGTACTGGTACCGGTACTGATGAGGGGGGGAGGGGACATTTCTGGCAAGTGGGCCTATTGGTCCTTTTTGCCAACCCCAAGGCAGACCAATGGAATAGCTCTTTAATGTATCTTATTCCTCTATATCGAACCTCTTTGACTTTATAATGAAGTTTAAAAGGGACACCCAATCTATAGAGAAAGCCTCGTATCCCTGGATTCCATCAGAGCCTAGAAGCCAATATCTTA
>NW_027112048.1:0-962 GCF_000696795.3 Halyomorpha halys
AGTTTAATTTGTTTAATAAACACAGATCATTATTAGCTATGACTAGAATATTTTTGAATTTTAGTTTTCACTGGAATGTATATAGTCGAGTCCCGATAATTATAATTTAGTTTTTAGTTGTTTTGCTTTAATTTTAAGTAAAAAAAAACCCAGGACACAGTAAAATTTGCCCCAACACTTTTAAAAATTAAGCTAAAACCCATCCATCATATCTTACAATAACTCCTTCTCAGAAATTCCTTAAAATAGAGCTACGCTCTAGAAAAATAATATACGAAAAGTATATAAAAAAAAAATGTATTCATAGAATGAGAAAATGGTTGAGGTACGGTCTGTGAATAACACAAATAAGTAAATTAAAGTAATTTAATAAAATAAATTACGCCAACGTTTCGCCGGAATTTCAGGGCTAAGAATGAAAATCAAGAAACAACCATAACTAATAAAAGGAAATATAGTCCAACTAGAAAAATATTAAAGAATATTTAAGCATTATGGGAACAAGTAGTATTTAATTTATGAAAGAGAGTATAATCCAGTAAGTATGTGTACATTCTATATGTTAATATATTTACAAAATTAAAATTAGAAAAGAATTTATGTAATTAATTAAACAAGTAGGTTAAAAAACAGAATTTAAGAAGTAAAATATAGTAACTTTTTTTAATCTCACTTTTTTCTGGACTTTAATTTTAAATAATTTCCAGTTTTTAATCTAATGATTTTTCGAAATAAATCAATATTAGTATGAAATAATAATGACATTAAATTAATTGTTTTCATTTTTTTATCTGGCGGTTGAACAAAATCATGGATAATTCACCTTGTGAACCTTCATGGGTTGTAGTGGTGAATATTTTCATTTTCTTAATATATTTACTAACTAGTTTCAAACGTATATTACTTTCTTTTTATTCCTTTTTCTTAATTTTAATATTGCGTATTATAATAGTTAATTTTAT
>NW_027112048.1:1351-1720 GCF_000696795.3 Halyomorpha halys
AAACTTAAATTATCTTTTTCTGTTTTCAGGGGACCGGAAAAAAAGAACATTACAATGTAATATAATATTGGAAGATTATTGATTGACCGTGTGTAAAGATGAAAGGTATATGGTCCGGGTGCGGTCAAAAAAACTTAAATAGTAAAATTATACTATTTTATAGAGCCAACGTTTCGTTTCGTAATATAATATAATACATGCAATAACTGAAACATGTTTTTGTTACTTGTAAGTATTAATAACAGAAACCATAAATTAAATAGTTAACCATAGGGACTAATAAGGAGAAAATGGGTAGATCAGAGTTCAAGACAAAAAAAAAAATAGTAAATTACGACTTAATGGATGCCAAAGTTTCGGCCCATATTA
>NW_027112048.1:3440-4581 GCF_000696795.3 Halyomorpha halys
AAAATTGAATTGAACCATGAGAAACCACCAATCACTCAATTATCATTTGGTTACTAAAAATCATTTAATGCAAAATAATTGAAGTCGAGATTTTCGTTTAAAAATAAACAACGAGAAAAACTAATAAAATTATTTTTCCAATAAGTAACATTACTATTTTATACTTAGGTAAATCGAAAAGTAAACATAGGATTAATTAGATATTTATTTCTGGTCAGTTGGGTTTGGAAATTTCCATCGAAATAAGTTATATTTGTTAAAACTACTTATTTTTTATTGTGTGAGTGGATTTTTCTCTTTAAAAACGCCTGAAGAATGTAAATATTGTTATAAGTGATCAAAACCTTTTCACAAATTCGACAAAATAATTACATAATTTCATATATATATATATATAACAAGGTGGCTCAGTGGTAAGGCACAGCGCTACTAACTCAAAGGACCAGAGTTCGAATCCGACTGTTATTCTGTTACTCCAGTCGTGAGGTAAAATTTGCTGGTTCGGGAGCACTCCGGTGTCCAGCCAACCGAACAACCCTTAGTTGGAAAAAATCTGGCTGTCGAGCGGGTTTCTGACGAAATCACCTCCTTGCACAACACTTGTACTCCTAACAAAGTACAGCACTTTATTAGTTGTAGCTGTGCATATTTATTCTACTTTATGGAGTAAAGTTTGGTGGAATTTGGACAGTATTGTTATGGGTACACATCGGTGATATAAGATATTATGGCACATTCCCTAAATTTGACAGTAGATAAGTTTGAACAGATAATATGTCCGAATAAAAGCACTTTTGATATTTTTTATTTTTAAATATATCAAACAAAAAAGCATAATAATGGTTAAATTAACAGTGTTCCTTACCTTCAAAGTAAATACATATATAATAAACTAATTACAATAAGTGATTGTTTTTATTTATTGTTTTAAAACAGCTCTGTTGTTTGTCTGAACATTAATATGAAACAAAACAAATTAAAAAAGAATGATCATAATATATAATTATTTTTATTTATTATTTGAACAGGGGAGCGGAGAGTACAAGAAAAAAAAAAAAATAGTAAATTACGATTTAATGGATGCCAAAGTTTCGGCCCATATTACAAGCCTTTGAAGCTAAAAAGCACTAGATATAATGAA
>NW_027112049.1:0-5246 GCF_000696795.3 Halyomorpha halys
ATATATAAGCTCCGTCACAAACAGAACATTAAAAAAAAGGGAAAAAGGACCGTGAAATGAATCACACAAGATCAGCTTAAACACTACTTTATTCCTCCTTTTAAACCTCTATATATACATTTATGCAGTGTTTACATAGGTCTCTAGGTATTAGTGGAGATAACAGGTACCCTTATACCTTAACTCCCCCCTACCAGTTTACGAACATATCTCGAAAACTATTGAAGGTAAAGAAATAAAAATACAAAGTAACCTAAAAACTAAAATAAAACAATTATTCCTTCATTTACAAAAACAAAGTGACTCCTCATACAATCTAGGCCAAATCGTACATATTACATATTAGAACAGAAAATAATCAAATTAAATAATAACAAAAAGAAAGAACCACTTCTACACACAAACAAAAAAAATTGTACACTCCAACTAGTCTATAAAGTTTCCCAGGTATTAAGAGGGGGGCACTTTAGGTCCTCAGGTGGTGACAAATCAGGCAGTTTTAAATGCTCGAGGTGAACCGTCCTTCTTTTGGTGAACCGTTCTCGTGGTTCACTCAAACATTATATTGTGACAACGTTGAGTTGTCGAAGAGTAATCACCCTAAATGGGCGCTCGTAGCGTAGTACCTCCTTTCCGCGATTGGTCCCTAATTTACGGTATACGATGGTCCCAATTTTCACCTCCCCCCCTATCAGGCCTCTCAAATTTTCTGTATTTCTTTTTCTATGCGTCCCCGGACCTTCTCCCACAACTTCCGAACGACTACATTTTGAGTAACTATTTCTCTCCCCCCCCCCGATTGGTGTTCCTCGAAAGTCTCTGTGGCGTCCCCGTAGACCGAAAAGCACCTCAAACGGCGAAAAACCCGTGACGGCGTGAATGGTTATAAGCCGCAACCGCTCTGATCATTGCCTCATCAGATTCCAACCCTTTGTCCGCATTGTAAACTCGGAGGTGATCGTTGAGGGTACTGTGTAATCTCTCGTTCCCACCTAACCTCAAGAAGTATCATTTCCTCTCGGATAAGGGAATTATCGAACTCTCGCCCCCATCAGACGAAATAGAGTCAGAAACGCCATAAAATTGGAATCATACCGTTTCCGCCGACCGATCCTTTACCTGTTCTGCCATTGCCACCTTACTGAAAGTGTCGACGACTCATACCCTTTCCACGTAAAAGTGTCAATCTGGAGGTCAGTCGGCCGTCCTGTGTTGCTCAGGGGGATTTCTGTCGTATTTTGTACTCAAGCACACGTTACAACCCCCGATTGTATCTTGTATCGATCGACGCATCCCCCACCAAAAATATATACGTCTGAGAGCTTGGAATGCTTCATTTAGACCCCGATGGTTCGTTTTGCCCTGGTGGTATGGAAGGGTAATTTCTTTCTGGCGATCTTCCTCTCTAATAGTTTCCACCATCAGCGTACACCGAATGAACATATCATCAACACCTATCAGCTCTGACCACCACAACCTCTTAATCTTATCCCAGATGACGGCGTTACCCACGTAGATGTGGTATGTCCTCCCTGGTTTTGACGCGTCTTTGAGGGCTCTACAAATTTGTTCCTCCTTGGCTCCCGGTACCTACCAAATTGTTGCTATCTCGGTTTTCCCGTATCGTCCATATTCCATTTTCATCAAACCCGATGTCCTAGTTTTCCATACGATCTTGCGGGGTTTGTCATTAATAATTTCTTCCGATTCCTCCATCTCCGCGGGTCTGTCCCTTTCCGAACTCACGTCTTCCGATGGTGGTGTTCCCTCACCCTGCCCCGATACGTTCTGGGTCTCTTCCTCTTCTGGTGTCCACTCTCCGAACGTCGCCCGACGTCCCCGCTTGGTCTTCCTCTATAGCATTTACCGTGATCGCGCGCGAGAGCCAATCAGCCACGACTTTTTCCTTTCTAGTCTTGTACACTATTTCAATATTGTACTGCCCAAGGAGTTCCTTCCACCGCGTAACCTTTTCATAAACCCAGAAGGAGCAAAGGAAGGCGAGCGACTGGAGGACGAAGAACCACATCAGAGATCTGTGAAGGGTGCCGGCAGAAGGGCAACCGCACACTAGTGAATGACAGCATAAGGAGCAAACACGGCGGTCTGCCTATCTTCGGAGTGGGTGTAGTAAGGTGTCTCATCGACACTGGCAGTTCTCACACAATTGCCAGTCGAGAAGCACTGGAGAAGTTGCAAGAGGAGGAAGGGACATTCCAGGTTCAGGTATGTCACTGTAAATTAGTCACCCTGGGTGGACCCTGTAGCGTAGAAGAGGAGGTAGAAATTAGGCTGAGTAAATGGGGAGCGAGAGAGGATGCCCTTGTAGTACACGTGGTGAATAGCATGCCGCGGGAGTATCAGTTGATTGTAGGTTGTGATCTGTTAGAGAAAGTGGGGGCTAGTCTGAGGCTGAACAGGGGTAAGTGGCGTGTCTCGATAGGGAGAACGAAATTTTGTTGTCATGGGGTCAAGAGGAGGGAGGAAGGGCAAGTAGGGGCGATTTCGAGTATGAAAGATTGGCGTCAATCCATTCAAGCGGAATTTCGGGCCATTTTTTGTAGAGAGGGGGATACACTGGGGCGACGGGGGAAACGGTGCACGAGATACCACTCAAAACGGAAAGGGTCACGTATGTGAAGGAGAGAAGGTATCCGTAGGCGCTTCGCCATCATATCCGAGAGGAGCTATAGAAACATAAAGAACAGGGAACTTCTTGGGACACACGATATCACAGGAAGGGGTTAGGCCCGATGCGCATAAGGTTGAGGCATTGCGTAGGATGGTAGTACCCAGGGACGTAAAATGCATTCGCAGCCTCTTGGGGGCCCTAAATTGCTATAGCCGTTTTGTCCCGGAAATGGCGGATAGGTTGCTTCCGCTTAATAATCTGTTGAAAAAGGGTTCCAAGATTGTTATCACACCGAGCATTGAAGATAACATTCGGCGTTATATGGAGGAACTTTAGAAAGAACCAGTACCTGCGTTCCCAGACTTCCAGATGACCTTCACGATTACAACTGACGCAAGCGAGTAATCGCTGGGAGCAGTGCTGTCCCAGGAGGGCGAGGGTCGGGGGAGCGCCTGGTCGCGAACGGCAGCAGGCGGTTGACGAGTGCAGAGTCGAGGTACAGCGCGCTCGAACGGGAATTGCTTGGCATCGTTTGGGCAGTAGATCATTTCAGACCCTACGTTTTCGGGAGAAGATTCCGGGTTCATACGGACTACCGCCCGCTTCAATGGGTGGGAAAACTCAAGGAGTCATCAGCAAGGGTTACGCGGTGGAAGGAACTCCTTGAGCAGTACAATATTGAAATAGTGTACAAGCCTAGAAAGGAGAATGTCGTGACTGATTGGCTCTCACGCACGATCACGGTAAATGATATAGAGGAAGAACAAGCGGGGACGTCGGGCGACGTTCGGCAGTTCTTGAGAGAGTCGACACCAGAGGAGGAAGAAACCCAGAACGTATCGGGGCAGAGTGGGGGAACCCCACCATCGGAAGACGTGAGCTCGGAAAGGGACAGACCCGCGGAGATGGAGGAATCGGAGGAAATTATTAATCAAAAACCCTGCCAGATCGTATGGAAAACTAGGACATCGGGCCTGAAGAAAATGGAATATGGACGATACGGGAAAACCGAGATAGCAACAATTTGGTAGGTACCGGGAGCCAAGGAGGAACAAATTTGTAGAGCCCTCAAGGTATCCTCAGGCGTTACGAGAACATATTAGAGAAGAGTTGGCAGAGTTAAAAAATGGCAGGGGTTAATTATCAATTGTACTTCACCCTATAATAGTCCCCTGTGGGCGGTTAAGAAAAAGACAGCACCGGGAGATAATAAGGAAAAATACCGGGTTGTGATTGATTACCGTAAATGGAACGAAAACACGGTCGACGAAAGATATCCCATTCCACGTTCAGAAGACATACTGGATAGATTAGGAAGATCTACCATATTTAGTACTCTCGACCTTAAAGCTGGGTATCTCCAGATTAAAATCCGAAGGACCAGGCAAAAACGGCATTCTCATTCGAGCGAGGCCACTATGAGTGGGATGCCACTAATCTAGGATGCCTTTCGGGCTGAAGAATGCCCCAATCACTTTTCAACGTTTAATGAACGAGTTCCTCCGAGGAGTAGATGAAGCCATGTTCCAGGTGTACATGGATGACCTGATTGTGTTTAGCAAAAACGAGCGCGATCGTGCAGCCCATCTGAAAACCGTATTTCAGAGAATTAGGAAATTTGGCCTCAAACTATCACAAGAGAAGTCGGTGTTAGGGCAGGAACAAATTAGCTTTCTGGGACTCACGATTTCCAGTATGGGGGTTCAACCAGACGCACGCAAGGTTGAGGCCCTTCCCAATATAGCCGTACCTAGGGACGTGAAAGAAATTAGGCGGTTACTAGGGGCTCTCAATTACTACAGAAGATTTGTACCAGAAATGGCAGAACACTTGGTCCCCCTCAATAATTTGTTAAAGAAGGGCACTAAGTTAGTGGTAACACCGGTTATGGAAAGCAATATTAGGAAGTGCATCATGAGGTTACAACAACAACCGGTACTCGCGTTCCCGGACTTTAATAAGGAGTTCACAATAACAACTGACGCTAGTGAATATGCATTGCGGGCAGTATTGTCACAAGAAAGCGAAGGAGGAGAGCGCCCCGTGGCGTACGGTAGCAGGAGGTTAACGGACCCCGAATCGCGGTACAGTGCTCTCGAACGAGAACTATTAGCAATCGTTCGGGCCGTGGTGCACTTCAGACTAGGGATGCGACATCAATGTCGATGTTTTGAAA
Organism: Halyomorpha halys; assembly: GCF_000696795.3. NCBI lineage: Eukaryota > Metazoa > Arthropoda > Insecta > Hemiptera > Pentatomidae > Halyomorpha > Halyomorpha halys. The sequence goes on from NW_027112049.1 coordinate 4,809, forward strand.
ACATCGATGTTTTAAGACCGACGTTTTCTAACCATCGATGTTTTTAAGCCGATGTTTTCTAATCATCGATGTTTTTCAACAACCATTTCCGGCCAATCGGAAGTGGTTTTTGGAAAAAAGAATCCAATATTGATAAAAACCACATCAATGTTTTATAATATCAACGTTCAATATCAAAATAATGTTGCTTACAATACATTACCCAGAATACATCGATGTTTTTGAACAACTATTTCAGAAAAATAACGTCTGTTCCCACGACCCTGCGTCCTACGGCCAGTAAAAAGTGCTTTTTAGAACAAAGAAATCGACATCTACTACAAAAAACATCGATGTTTTGATATATCGTTCCATACAATACATTACTCAAAATACATCAATGTTTATGAACAACTATTGCAGAAACATAAGCTCTGTTCCAACGACCCCGCGTCCTAC
>NW_027112049.1:6403-8560 GCF_000696795.3 Halyomorpha halys
AAGAAGTGCTTTTTGAAACAAAAAACTAACCTATACACAAAAAACGAAAACTAAAAAAATACACTTTTCATAAACTAAAATTAACACTTGAACTATTTAAAAACTAATAAAACTTGTCACTCCGTTCTTCTTACCATAAAACTTAGAAACACTAACGATAAAACCTTTGTATGAAAAAAAACAAAAATACTTTTACATAGATGAGAAAACTTCAGATCCTATTGATTATTCATTATGGGGAATTTGAGTTGTTCTATGTGAACCGTCCTTCGTTTTTTTTTTGGTTCTTTAATACTCTCTATTGTTAGTATATTATGCTCTCTAATTAAAATCACCCTGAATGGCACCTCATATCTTTACGGCTCCTTACCCCAGTTAGAGCTCACTCTACGGTAAACCACTATCCATATACCAATTTTCCCCACAATGTCGCGTACACCCTCGTTATGTCGCGCCACGCGTTTGGCTTTCTCCTTATCGATTCTCTTACTCACCATGTCCCACGTTTTTCTCAGTGCCATCCCGTTACCGACGATCTTCTCCCCGTCAATTACCGTGTTTCTACAATCACTTTATATGTACTTCCTTGGCATACTTCCTATGTACCTGCAAGTGTTTCCTACTAAATCCCCACAGTGTCAACCCTATCTCCACCTCCCCCTCTACTTAGTTAACAGTTAGCAAGAAGCACCAAGAAGATGGTGTTGGGACTGCCTGTGTCCACCAGGCACCTCACTCCTGCTATCTCTATTATAGGCAGACCGCCGCTCTTTTCTCTCACATTATAATTCAGCAGTGTGCGGTCGCCTCTCCGCTGACAACCCCTTCAGATGTCTCGCGTCTTCCTCTCTCCGGTCCCTCGTCTCCATTCTCCTCCGTTCCCTCGCTTCCATCCTCTTGTTTCTACCTTCTCCTCTAAAGTACCTCGGTTCCTTGGCTCCTCGACTTCTTCTTCGGTCCCTGATGCTCCTGATGCTTGCGTAAATTCATCTGAAGATCTACTGAACCTACGGTGGCTTCTCCGTATCTGTTGGTCGTTGATCTCCATTGGTTCACCCCGGCCCACATCACTTATTCGGTACAAATATGGGCATTGTTTGGCTATGTGCCCCTCATTTCAACATTCAAAGCACCTCGTGTGCGGGCAATGCGCCACTAAATGTCCAATTTTACCATATCCGTGAATACTTGCGGTCTTCCCGTCGACTATTGTTTCTGGATTTAACTAGACTTCTTCTATTTTCTTGGCCCATAGATCTCTCTCTTCTACCATTTCCGTGTCCTCTCCTCCTCCAAGGGTTGGGCATGTTTCTTGGCCGTTGGTATTCTATCCGAGTCACCAGGATAGAACCAGGGGGTTCTTCTACTTTCATTCGAGCCTCTACCTCTCTAGCGCTTGCTTCTATGAGATCTCTGGCTATTTTCACAAACGAGTGCTCTCTCGGAAATCCTTCCTTCTTCCCTAGCTCCTTTTCCAACTGTTTCTTTAGTACCAGGGATAAGAATTGCATCCGGTCCTGTACCTGAATTGTTTCCATCAGTTCCCTCAGTTTATCTTGAATTCTGTTAAAGCGTGCCAGGAGTTCCGCGGCATATTGCCCACTAGACTGTTTCGGTTTCTTTGTCTCTCGGATCATCATAAATATGTCTTCTTCTGGGGCCCACCGTCCTCCTCCAAACGCCTTTTTTAATCTTTCCTTGATAACTCTTCAAGGGGTCTCTTCGTCAGCCTGAATCTGATTTAGAAAGCTCTTCTTGACTCTGCAGACGACCGCTGGTTTTAAAGCCTCCGCATCTTCACTATCGAGTAGACTTTGGATAGATTTTGCATCAATTCGGCTTATTAGTCGGTCACCCCCTTTTATGAAGTTGCTGTGCGTACTTTTACCCACTTGTGCTGTGTTGTGGCATGTGCTGCCGCTAGAGAAACTTCCGGTAGTAGGGATAGCTCCGAGGGTGGAGGAGTCACCTCCATGGGTGGTGGGTTTTGAACCTCATTTGGATTTAAAGCTTCCAAGTTCAAGACTGCTTGTCTAACGATACCGTTGCCATTAGCAGCCATTATTTTTTTTTTTTAAATGAGAGAATAGAACAAAATAATTGAAAGCTGAGAAAACTATGATAAAAAAAATCTTATTTATTTATAATCTTAATATT
>NW_027112049.1:10356-10937 GCF_000696795.3 Halyomorpha halys
CAGTTCAAGCATTTAAAAAATTATTTATCATAACTACATTTTTGTCAATTTTTCTCTTTATTTCATTAGCAAAAATCCTATCATGGGGAGTTTAGGTATTAAGAGTCATAATACCTATACCCTGATTATAACTCCCCCCTGCCAGTTTATGAACAATTCCTCGTAAACTATAACAAAAAGTCAAAATAACAAAAATAAAAGACCATTCTGTAAATTACAAAATAAAATAAAAAAATGGATACACACACTTTGACAAACTTAATCTAACATTTTGCTATTTACACAATTTTGTATCTACACAGAAAAATTTGAGTGGAAGCCACTGACTTTATTGTATTCGGTACATCTCTTCATACATATATATTCCATCAGCTGATCCCCTCAGTCAGCTGTTATTTCGATGTCAGCTGTCTGGGGGGATCAGCTGATCGAATATATATGTATGAAGAGATGTACCGAATACAATAAAGTCAGTATCTTACAGCACCTCAAGCGTATTAGATCTTATTCCTTCTTCTCTTTTTTTGACATTTTGCTTTCGCCAATATTTAACTGGTGCCGAAACCCGAGACTTTAAATAC
>NW_027112049.1:13337-14210 GCF_000696795.3 Halyomorpha halys
ATTTTTGACAAGTTGGCAATGCAATTTATAAATTTATATTTAAGACAAGGTTATTGGTTAAAAACAGATATAATGAAAAAACTTAATATAAACGTAGAAAAATTTAAAATCGAATACCCACATTATAATGATAAAATAGATTTAGAAAAATATAATTTTTACCAATAATCAAATCAAACTAATGGAAAATTATAAAGAGATAGTAATAAATAAAATTGGTAAAAATATCAAGGTTAACATTAAGAAGCCATATAATAAAATAGGTATGTAGTTTTATCAGTTTCATGACTTTATCATCAAATCTGGATTATCTCTCTAGGAAGTCTGGTGAGTCAATTTTTTATAATTTTTTGAGGTTTATTACTTCCATCATTTTCAATAAATTATTATTTATTTATTCATTAACATTGTACAACGTTTCGGGACCACTGTCCCATATTCATGTACTATAAAAACCTCATGATTTCATATGGGAAATCATGTCCTCCATTTTTGCATCTTCACTTCCAATAAGCCTCTCAAACAGCATGAAAACAAAATGGCGGCCGGGTAGACTCAGCCCCTGCCAATATGGCGCTGAAAGAAAAGAAAAAGGCCGCGAGACCCTCTTATGAAATGGCGGCAATCAAAAACAAAATGGCGGCCGGGTAGACTGAGCCGCTGTCAAAACCAAAAAGCCTCTCAAACAGCATGAAAACAAAATGGCGGCCGGGCACACAGCCCCTGTGAGTCATGTGACCTAAAAAGGGGGCGTGGCCTAATGATCACGTGAGTGGTTAAGGTTATGTCGAGCTAAATTTAAATTCAAATCTCCCGCCGGGGGATCACGTGACCAAATACTAGCCTCCCATTGGCTGCCTAATGATCACGTGA
>NW_027112049.1:18051-18336 GCF_000696795.3 Halyomorpha halys
GGAGGTTATTTTGTATTATTATTAAATAAGTTCATTTTTTATTTATGTATTGTTCAATTTTTTTTTATTTTTAGTCATTTACATCAAAAATGGAAACATCTTCAAGACAATGTGCCAACTGTCATAAAACTTTTCAGAGCAATAGGGATTGTATGAAGTATGAATTATCATGTTCTTATACTGCTGAATCTTCATGTATATGTGCCAAGTGTGGCAAATCTTTTTCAAAATCATGTAATCGACAGCGACATGAGTAGGGATAAAAGGCCGGTTCTGGCACAGTAA
>NW_027112050.1:0-1500 GCF_000696795.3 Halyomorpha halys
CTGGCTGGTCTTTTTCACATAGTAGTACGGCACATTTTGCCGGTTTGTCTCGTGTTTTCTGGCAGGTGTCAGTTGCGTGAGGTCCAGAACATAGCCTGGTGATGGGAATAGGTCTTGGTATGCCCAAAGTTTTGACACACTCCTCAAATTTGACAGTTAAATAAACCAACCTTGTAAAGTGAAATATTTCAGAATTATTAAGGGCTGGCTCTAAATCAATAAATAATAAAGGAAGAGAATATTTGTCTGTGGGGTGTAGAACGCCCAATATATTCCTCAGATTGTGGCCTATTTCTTCCAGGCCTGATTTGATAGCGGCTGTGGGAGTGGTTGAATGGATACCCCTTAAAACCACTATGTATGCCTTTTCTTGTTTCAGCTGGTAACAGTGAAAATCATAATTTTTGTCGGTAAAATAATTTACTAATACTTAATGAGTTTATTGTATGACTTATTAAGTTTTTTGTAGTGTTCTTGGTGTTAGTGTTTATTTTAATGTATTTGACACGAGAAAAACATCTGAAATTTGGCTGTCTGGTCAAGTCAGCAATTTCTTGACCAAATTATATAAAATTTTCAGTTCTAGAGACGAAGATAGGAGATGGCTCAGGATCTGAAAATCCTTGAGGTTCTGGATTGCTATTAATTGGTGGATTGTTGACATTAGTAGAATTATTGCTGGGCGGTTAGCTCTGGTTTCGTGGCTGTTCAGCAAGATAGCTGCCTTATTTTTTTTTTGTTGGCTGAATTGCCCAATGACCCGGGGGCAGCGTTTCTGTGGCGCTTTGAAGATAACGCCTCTTTAAATATTGCGAGTCTGTTTCGCTTTGGGAGTTCCAAAATTGGGGTTTCTTCCTCTGAGTCTTCACACGACATATTCTTGTCCGAATCCATTTTATGAATTAGGATTATATATATACATAATTTTTTAAAACATCACAAACGTAAAAAAAAAAAAATTTATTATAAGAATTCAACATTTTTTTTTTGGAAAATAAGAATGCACAAAGTGCCACGTGAGAAGGGGAATGGAATTATTAACTATATATTTTATCTAATCACCCAATCCTAATAATATATAGATTTATTGTATGAAAAATACCTTAACATTGAATAGTAAAAAGTAAATTATATTATATGAAAATTGTAAAATTACCAGAGCCCTGATTTTTTTGTATTAATTATTTACAACTAATTTAATTAAATATTTAAAACTAAATACGTAATAAAATATATATTGTAATTTATACGAGTATTTTTTTAATATAGACTTTCCAACAATAATAACCGTAAATAACCGTAGAACCGTAGAAATAACCGAATTTCACTATTTTGGGTCACAAAAATGCTTCTTTATCTACTATGTTTGATAGTTCAGTTTACAGCTTAGAGAATGTGCCTTCATTTGTAACATGATAGACTCAAAACAATTAAATTATTTTTAATTCTTTTCAAAATTCTGAATTTTGAGGAATAGTTTTATGGAAGGATTTTTTTTCA
>NW_027112050.1:4730-5114 GCF_000696795.3 Halyomorpha halys
GTTCCAATCCCTTGCCGATCTGATATAAGTGAAGATGCTTACGCAACGTGCCATGAAGCCGCTCTATGCTTCCTCTGCTCTTGTGGTACCTTGGTCTGTTGAGATCCCATGTTACGTCCAGGTCCTTCATTTCTGTTCGAATCGTGGCATTGCTGATTTTTCTGCCTGAATCCAATGAGATACGCTCTGGAACTCCGTAGAATTCCATAATCGGAGAGCTGTCAACACTGCTTCCAACGACTTGTCCAGCACATGGTGCGCCATTGACGCCTTACTGAAGAGATAAATTATGGTGATCCATTCACATCTCTTTCTCTATATGAAAGTGTCGACCTGTAGATCGTTGAGCGGCGCATCTGTCTCCTCTTGTTTCCTTTTTGGTAG
>NW_027112050.1:7299-7627 GCF_000696795.3 Halyomorpha halys
CAGCGCGCTATATCTCGTTTCGGCATCCGTAAGGCGTCTGCTTGCATACACAACAGGGCGCTGCGCTCCTTCCCCTTCCTGAGATAACACCGCACCAAGCGCGTATTCGCTAGCGTCTGTCGTAAAGGTGAATTGTCGTTCAAAATTAGGAAAGGCCAGGACAGGTTCCTTCTGCAGTTGTTCCATACATTTGCGAATATTATTCTCCATGGGTACAGGGGTCACGATCAATTGACTTCCTTTCTTTAAGAGGTTGTTATGGGTACCAAATATTCTGCCATTTCTGGCACAAATCTCCGATAATAATTTAAAGTTCCCAGCAACCTCC
>NW_027112050.1:10392-10701 GCF_000696795.3 Halyomorpha halys
CCCACATCCCCGCATTCAAAGCATTTCGTGCGCGGGCAATGCGCCACTAAGTCCCCAATATTTCCACAACGATGACACTTGCGTTCCTACCGCCGACTATTACTTCTGTGTTTAGCTAGGCTTCTTCTGTTTTCTTGGTTGCTAGGTCTCTCTCTCTTCTACCCTCTCCATGTTCTCTACTCCTTCAAGGGTTGGGCATGTTTCTGGGCCGTTGGTATTCAATTCGAGTCCACCCTGGATTTTCTACTTCCATTCGGGCCTCTACCTCTCTAGCGCTCGCTTCTATGAGATCTTGGGCTATTTCCACAA
>NW_027112051.1:0-307 GCF_000696795.3 Halyomorpha halys
CTGATTAAGGATGTAATGTTTATTTATAATACCCGATATACCCGCTCACGGCCTTCAGACTTACTCGTATATGTAACATAATATACTTTCCCTTCTTTATTCGTAGTTCTAATACCCTTCCAATCTTCAAATCCCGTATCTTCGACCACCTTCTTCCACCCAATTCCGGTAAAATAACAATAGAAAGTTTCAAATAAGGTTTATATATTTTATATATTTACTGTTTTCGTTTATACAAATAAATATGTATATTAGCAGAAATTGTTCCTTTTAATTTATTATTTTTAGTTTAATTGTATTTGATTTT
>NW_027112051.1:357-4460 GCF_000696795.3 Halyomorpha halys
TTTAAAGATTTAGTTTAAACAATATAAAATGAAATTTGCAAATCATGTCATTATTATTGTATTTATCCATCTATTTGTCCTCCTAACTATTAAATTTGATGTAATAACTCAATTTACTCTCCTGTCTATAACTATATTATAGTACATCAATACGCAATATGTACATAAACGTCGTAGGTGTCACTGATGAACAAAGCGCCTTCTCAAGTACGTCATATTGCATCAACTTAAACACTAAGTTGATACAAATAATACAACATTGTGGATGATTTTTAAATACATATTTTTCCTATAAATCTGATCCATACTTGCAAAAATCTTTGTTAAGTTGGGTGTTGGTGAAAAATCAGCTGAGTCCATTTTTCTAAAATTGATAGGTCATTCATATATATAACTTAAGTATCGGCGAAAGCAAAATGTTAAAAAAGAGAAGAGGGAGAATAAAATCTAACACGCTTGGACTGCTGTAAAATACTGTCTTTATTGTGTTCAGTACATCTCTTTATATACATTCGATTAGCTGATCTACTCAGTCAGTTGACATCGAAGTAACATCTGACTGTAACTTATATATATATATATATTCACATATACTTCATTACCAATACACTGCTGATTTTCTTGAATAGAATTGAGTTGAACATTTGACAAAAAGTCTTTTTTTGTTTGGTGTTTGAGGTATTCCATGGATTGTACCATAGACTCTATTTAATTTATAACAACTCTTTAGCTCTAATAGTTTTAGGATAGTCTGTAGGGACGCGACAGCCATGCGCTTTGGGCGTGGGCTCAAGAGTGCCCGGTTCAATTCCCACCTGGGGTAGTTATTATTTATTTCTTATCGGTCCTAATAAATGAATCTTGATACTCCCACCTTGGTTAGTACGTGGTGGTAACTTCAAGGTACCTCAACCCGTGTGCAAAAAGGGCCACAAGCCCTACTCGCCGAACCACTTCTCCCTACCAGTTAACAATACCAATAGAAAAGTCTATAGGACAGCCACAGTAGACAAAGTAACCGCAGTTTCTTCTTTGTAAATAATTATTCTTGGATTATTAAGTAAGCTGCGTCGATTAATTACTTTTCTAAAGAAACAATATAAATCGTCCCAATTCCATTCAGTATAGAGTTCTGCTGTTTCTAGCTTTAATTATTTATTGAAATCTAAAATAGTTGTCTAAAAACTAAAATTAATAAAGTATTAGATGTAATAATATTCCTTTATTAAATTATATATATTGCCTATTGATTAAATTAATATTGTTGCTCATTCGGTTTGGATTATGTTTAATGGAGTGCAATCTGCCGATTAGATTGATTGGGGATAAGCCTTATTGTATACTGATGCACTTCCTGTTCCTATTACCTGAATTTTCCTATTAGAACAAATTTATTCCCAACAATTATATAAATAGGGATGTAGTTTTTTCTCACTCGTAATTCAAAAATATAAAAGTAGATTTTAAAAAAGTTTAAAAAAAATATTCTACACTTGTCTTATTCATTCCAATTAAAAAATGGTATAAAGTAGTTCTAAAACAGAATTATTCATGCTTATAGATTTTTTTTATAGAAGGCTTATTTCACAGTAGTTCTAAGTATATTTTCACAAACATAGAGAATGGTTCTTTTTTTTAGAAAAATTACAACTTTATCATATAATATATAATAAATTAATAAATAATGTATATAAATCTGTTCGGTCAAAAAATTGATTGAAAAATTGCAATATTCCTAATAGTCTTCTCTCTTTAATTGTATTTTTTCTAAAGTTAAAGTAGAAATGCACTTAGCTCTAATGTGAAGTAAGCAGGCCATCGATATGTTGGACGTAAAGTAAATTGAGTCAATGAATTACCTAATGAATTCTGTAAATGTAGAAGTGGATTTATTACAATCCTGTGCAAGATATACTGCTCTACTTGATTAAAACCTGTTTAAACTGATTGTATTTTCATAGTCTTTAATTTATTTTCTCCTTGTACCTACACGCTTTACATACCTTGAAATATTTAGATGCTGGTCAGACAGATTTTATCGATTAGTTCGATTGATTTATATTTTAATTTATTTATTTCTTATTTTGTTGTTTTCTTTATTCAATTGACTGTCGTTTTCAATTTCAGGCGCTTTGTAAATACAGCTCGAAACCTTAAAACATGAATGATTGCCTTTTGTTGTGTTATACATATATATAGTATATGTTGGATTATGTTATTATTTTATGAAATGGTCCTCAAACCATGGAAAAAAATTAATTACCGAGTTTAATTATAATAACTAATTAAAAACAGTACAATTAGAGATATATACACCATTGAAAATGTGTGTGATATTTTAATTAAATTTTTTTTTAATAAAATTTTAAAAATCTTGTAATCCAATTACGGAGGAGAATATACATCTAAACCGAATTTTCTAGTAACAATATTATTAATATTTTCATGCTTTCTGTTAACACCAGCCAAAAGTCAATTTTAATATTTAATTGTTACACTGGTTAATTGCAAAATATATTCAAGCATTGTTAATGAAGTTAGATATTAATAACGTTTTTGTGAGAAATAGTGTAGTCAATAATATTTCGCTTTAACCAGTATAAACAGTAGGCATCCACATGTTAACGTACCGTTTAAATTGTTATCAAATGTCACCCCAGAACTCAACAAAATCAAAAATACGATTTCAATATTTAATTTTAGAGTTATTGTTTTATATCATACTTAATTTTTCAAGATATTTCTAAATTTTTTATTTTTTTTATGTTATACATTTTTCTCAGTGAAGCATCAGAGCTCAAGCGACGAATGATTGCTCCCAGACAGAAAGATCTTGTATAGTAGAACTATACTGTAAACTTTAATTTTATAAATGAATTCTGCCTTTTTAACATGATAAGTCCTAAAATCAATTAGTTATAGATAGTGAAAAAATGAATAAGAAAAAATAAATATGATATAATTTGTAATGTTCCTAGAAAAGGAATTATTAAGATTAATTATATTGAGGAGTTTTGTGATATAATGAATATTAATATATAAATGGGCGGTATATATTATCTTAGATATCAGAGATACATAACTATAAAGTGATCTTTATAGATGCAAATAATGCTATCTTGTACGCTGTTCATACTCGGACATAGAAGAGCTCATTTTTCATGGGAGGAAACTATAACAGGAAAAGCTATTTTTCTGTTTACAAGGGCTTCTTGATAAAAGGGAAAAAAAAATGTGGAGGAGATTGAAAGCTGTTTAACAAAGTATAGAACGGAACGAGGGGTATCCTGCCAACGGGCCAACTAAAATATGGAGCCCGATATGCAAATAGGGAAAAGCGAAGTGTACAGCAAAGGGTCGATAAATAATAGGGTATAAACAAGACAACAGCAGCAACCCCCCCGTCCCGTACTCCTATATTGTAAGGCTTGCCCGTGTCCTTTTGACGTATTTGACTTACTTTTGATTTTAGTATTGTGGATCTAGAACTGGGTTGGCCAACTTTTCTGTATGTAAGATCCACTTTTTATCTTATAAGTGTGTCGCGATTGACTTTTCATAGCTGTAGCCTAATGGAAGAAGTGGTGTGAAATGCATACTATGTTTATACACTGTGTTTTAGTATCAGGTACATTCCAGCGAGCTATAGGTGAATAAGTAATATATACGTTCAAAACTATTTTTTATTTTTTAAATCACTTATTACGTTTTCGAGATATAGGCTCATGAAGAAAATACATTTCCAGACCCAATTTTTGATAGAAGCATTTCGTTCATGCGTTACATAAAAATTCGATTTTCCGACACTTTTTCAAGATTTTTGCTAACTTAAGATGAAATTTAATTTTTTTATCAAATGGAAGGTAAAGGTTATTTTACTATTTGTTCGTAAATATGAAAAAATGTTATAAAGCTGTACAGTATGGCTGATAATTTGATTTCAATATTTCACTTTTGCGTTTTTATTTTGGGGGCCAGGAAAATGTATTATGAAAGAATAATATAACTTAATTTTTTCTGATCAATCAATACCTCGCCGAGTACATATCGCACTGAAATAAAGGTATACGACATATCTACCTACGTAAAAAAACAACAATAAT
>NW_027112051.1:6635-8235 GCF_000696795.3 Halyomorpha halys
ACTATCGAGGTCCTAGCCTAATGTTAAAATGAAAGGTCAATATTTTTGAGTGATGAAGTGAAAACATGCTTTTAGGGAGGTAAATAAAAATATTTTTAAAGAAAAAATTATCATTCAAAACTTGAAACAGTTTAATACTAATGTAAGAATAGAGTAGTTCACTCCATCATTATTGACCATAGTTAAAAATCTCATTGAAGAAGAAGAGTTTAGTGAAAGAATTATTTTAAAACTCTCCTTTTTTATTGTTTTGTTTTGTTTTTTAAGTAAGGGGGTTCAATGTTAATAGAGCATAGCACAGTTTTCTCACAAAGACTACCTCTGCAGGACCGAAGCGAGCGACTGATCGTCTGGCTGGTGGTCTAGAATAATCTATGGAGGGATAAATAAGAGTCTACTGTTTCTTCCTAGTCATATTTTCCTCCAAGCTAAAACAATTCCTGTGAGAGAAAGAAGGTTTTTATTTTTTTTTTATTTATTGACTACAATAAATAATTAAGTATATTTTTTTATTGAATCCTCATGTAATAACTGACTATGCAAGACAGTTACTTATGTGAATTTTTTATTTACTACTTATAAATCTATTTTAAGCAAAATATAGCCTCCATTCGAATGACTGGCGCTCACGTTGGAGTTTAAATTTGAACAAGATGTATGATTTACACACTTACAGATAATAGCCCACTTACAAATAATATTTCGCGTCAAAATAGAAATTATTTGGAACATAGATAGTACCTAGGAGTAGAGCCAAACGGCTGTCTGTCTATGTAAAATTTATTATTGTTCTTTAAATTCGTTTGAATTTTATTGTTTATTAGTATTTTTTTTTCTTTTTGTATCCAATGACATTAAAATACCGAAGATGGAGGCTAAAAAGAAAAGGGTACTCCGTACAATTTTGGTTCTCCTTTTAATTAACAGTAGCTATTACGCCCAAGCATACCCTCAGTCATCTTCATTTATGGAATGGAACAGTGACATCTTCTTGAAAGCTCTCTCAGATTACAGAAACCCTGGAAACAGCTCCTAATACATGGTGAAAAAAACATCACCACCAGCTTTCACAGTTGATATTACCATGATTTCATAGTTTCATATTTTTTTTTTTCGTGTAAGTTCTACATAAGTGATGTGAACAAATTTAAAAACTAAAAAAATCGTAATAAGGCAGAGGTTCGATATCGATATAACTAATAATACCTTTCTCTGTTGTACTCTATTACAATGAAGATACCGACTTAAAACATTTAACTCGTTGAAGTTTTTCCCTAACTTTCAGCTCACTGTTGATCATCATTATTTCGTTCCCGTTTTTATTACTAGCCATATATTTTGTTTAATTCTTTTTTAGTTTGAACCTGATAATTCAGAAATATCTGTCGATGTTTTGTATTCCATTAAACATACCCCACATTTTTATCCGATACTAAATGCCCCTTCTAAAAATAAAAAAGTACCTGAACGGACGAAATTAATATTTAAACTTTAAAATATTTTACGATATTTAACCTATTTTAAAAACACAGATGTTTACCTGAACTGGGCAAAAATTAATAAATTTTTGTACTGCAGTTTATTTTAATAACAAATTATT
>NW_027112052.1:0-417 GCF_000696795.3 Halyomorpha halys
AATTTAGTGGGCATAGTGAAAAGAGCTTAAAATAAAAAAAATAGACCACACCCCTCGAAGGCAACATTACGTTGAAACAAAATGTGAGCACGCTTTGAGTTACTCTTAATTTTTTTTTTAAATCCCTCTGCCTATATTAATTTTTTATTATAATTTACTAATTTTTAAATTTTTGAGGTGAAAAAACTTCAAAATAGAATATAATGCATCTCAGGAACCATAATACTTATGTATGTCTGCCAGCACTCAAAATAAAGGTAATTTAACTTACTATAAACTAGTTTATGACACCTATCTTCATAATAGTAGTGGTTTTTATGATAATCGCATATGAATATAAATTTTGCACATGAAATTTCGTTATATAGATTTAATGCACACAATTGATAGTTGGTTATAAATTTATATATTTAGTTA
>NW_027112052.1:7628-8105 GCF_000696795.3 Halyomorpha halys
TACAAAAGTCTGTCCAAACAACTAGAAATAAACATTTTTTGAATGTATTTAGTCAAATATCGCAAAACCTGCTACTCCTACGAAGATAAACGCTATAAACTACGTTATAGTACATTTAACTACCTTTCTGGAAGATTATTGGTTGACCGTGTGTATGGATGAATGGAAAATGGTCCGGGTGCGGTGAAAAAAACTCAAATAGTAACTGGGTCTACATATAAACATATCCACTGGGTAAATATATCCACTTATGTTTTTTCTCTTTTTTTGTAACTATTTCAAGTGTTTTTTTTTTTAGCCCTGACGAAGCCCTGCAACGAGGGGCGAAACGTTGGCTCAATAAAAATAGTATACCCAGTTACTATTTGAGTTTTTTTGACCGTACCCTGACCATATTCCATTCATCTTAACTACCTTTAATTTGGTTTTTCGAGTTAACCTTAAGTTTCAAAATAAAATTTCACATTCGTAAATTCT
>NW_027112052.1:10340-11595 GCF_000696795.3 Halyomorpha halys
CATTACTGTTTCTGTTTAAACCTGAGTACTTTTTCAATTACACTCCCATATTATTCAAACATTTAAAGAAAAATGTCTAATTAGTAGTCTAACGAATAATAAGTTATTAGTCATCTATTGAATAATATAATAACTAAAGATGGGAAAAAATTAGCTATAATTGAAACTAATAGCTAAAATTGCCATGGATACAAACCTTATTCATGAATGAATCATTGATAAATAAATAAAGGAAAGTTGGGGAATGCGTTGACCACACCAGATATTTTATTTATTTTTTATTTTTGCCACGTACTTAATAAGACATCTTCACGCAGATGAATGAATGAAGATAAATGATCATTCCCAAAACTGTCAATGAAAACGTTGGAGTTTTTTGGTAAAAAACTGCCATTTAATGCAAAAACCTCTAAATTGTTTAAATATTCTGTAATTCTCATGAATTTCTATGTTATTCAGTGTACTGAACTAAATGGATTCTTATGTTATTCAGGGTACTGAACAAAATGAATTTTTTTAAATTTATTTATTTTTAATTATATTTTCAAAGGTGAAAATATATATCTTATTTTTTCCATCACTAAAATTATTTTTCCTAAATAAAATGTTATTCTGAATAATGGTTAATTTGATTATTGTTCTCACCTTCCTAGAAAGCCCCAGATTTCATATGTAAATGAAACATACACAAAAGTTGATCCAATATTTACACTTTTATTAGAAAATAATCTCATCACAAAGGTTAATAATGCTCATTTTTTCTGGTTTGTCCAAAATAGGCAGTAACGAAATTTTCCAGTGTTAAATTAGAAGTGGCCCTAGAAATTTAGAAAAATATATTTCAAGAAACAAACGTACTTTTTAAAAATTTCAATTTGTATACTAACTTTCGCTGGTATTGACTTGCTCGAAATATTTTTTGTGGATAGTTAAAAAAAAGAAGTAAAAATTCACTTTTTCTCAATCCCGAAATAACACCTATACGATTAGATATATGGCCCACAAATTATGTTTGATACGAGAAACAATTGCGGTGAATTAGTTTATTGGTATTTGAGTATAAGGAACCACACTCATCAACTTGATTAGACACATTTCGTTCATGAGGGGTTTTTCACACTTACACACTTACACTGTGCGGCATTTGACTGCAAAAACAAAAAGAAATCTTGAGTTTATGTTTCAGGTAAAAAAAAAAACAAAAAAAAAAATCAGCCTCAAGTTATGAGAAAATAATTGACAAGAAAATAGTTTC